>NW_024572149.1:0-1029 GCF_018153835.1 Drosophila eugracilis | reverse complement strand
GCGCCATAAGGGCGCTTAGTTTCGAGCGGCAGTAAGAGCGTGAGCGCTGCACTGGCGCTTGCACTCCCGCTTGCACTCCCGCCTCCGGTGCTCTCCCGCTCCCGGCGAAACCTACCACTCCGCGGTCCAGTTTGGGTCCTTTTTTTTGTTCGCGCCATAAGGGCGCTTAGTTTCGAGCGGCAGTGTAAGAGCGAGCGCTGCACCGGCGCTTGCACTCCCGCTTGCACTCCCGCTCTCCGGTGCTCTCCCGCTCCCGGCGAAACCCACCACCTGCGGTCCAGTTTGGGTTCCTCTTTAGTTTTAACTTAGTTTAACTTAATCTAAAATCTGAAGTGAGCCAACAGTGCCATCCCATCGTGAAGTCGATCTCGCCGCTTTCTTTCTTTTTGGACTTGTGGGAATTTCCAGCTGCAACCACCCCCATCCAACTTCTACGGCCGACATCCGCCACGATAGTCGGCCTATTTTTTGACAACTCCGCCCACTCCATTTCATGGTCCTTCGAGCCGGATTCGATCTATCCTGATCAGCGACCACTTTGCGGATTTTTCCAAGATAAGTACGACTATTTTCCAAACCTTTCGTCCGTGGTCGCCATATTCCTTTTCCAAGGCGTTATTTCCATCCGAGTCCAAATTCCAAGTGAAAAAGTGAGAAGTGATATATAGATGCCTATATACAAGAATATAGGTATAAAAAAACATACGCCTAGCCGCAGTGAATTTTTTTCGATTTTAAGATGCAAAGTGCTTTACCAATATTGGCCCCTCTACATAGTTTTTCACTGTGATCCGCTAGTTTCCAAGCGTACATCCATATATACATTCATCATGTGCATATATATATTATCAGCAAAATCACTTTCGGACTTATCCACGTCCGGTACTGAACAGCATGTTGAAAAATTCCAAATATATACACAATCTCAAACAAAAAGATTAAAAAAATATAATAAGCTCTTGGGTACATATCCAAGTATATATCACGTACAAAATTAATACATACATATATATTGTCCAAAGCTATATA
>NW_024572148.1:0-2249 GCF_018153835.1 Drosophila eugracilis | reverse complement strand
TCCATTTTGCGAGAAATGGATCAAAATTCGCAATTTTAGCTGTGGAATGCAGTTTTTGTTAAAAAAATTTAACAAGGAATCGAACGAGATATGCCACTCCAGATTCGAGTAACTATTAGCTTAGTTATAGCAATAATACTGCAACTTAAATTAGAAAAAATGGGAAAATTTAAGTTGGCATATTTGATAACGGTAATATTGTCCATTTTCGCGAGAAATGGATCAAAAACTCGCAATTTTAGCTGTGAATGCAGTTTTGTTAGAAATTTAACAAGGAATCGAACGAGATATGCCATTCCAGATTCGAGTAACTATTGGCTTAGTTATAGCAATAATACTGCAACTTAAATTAGAAAAAAATGGGAAAATTTAAGTTGGCATATTTGATAACGGTAATATTGTCCATTTTCGCGAGAAATGGATCAAAATTCGCAATTTTAGCTGTGAATGCAGTTTTGTTAGAAATTTAACAAGGAATCGAACGAGATATGCCATTCCAGATTCGAGTAACTATTGGCTTAGTTATAGCAATAATACTGCAACTTAAATTAGAAAAAATGGGAAAATTTAAGTTGGCATATTTGATAACGGTAATATTGTCCATTTTCGCGAGAAATGGATCAAAATTCGCAATTTTAGCTGTGAATGCAGTTTTGTTAGAAATTTAACAAGGAATCGAACGAGATATGCCATTCCAGATTCGAGTAACTATTGGCTTAGTTATAGCAATAATACTGCAACTTAAATTAGAAAAAATGGGAAAATTTAAGTTGGCATATTTGATAACGGTAATATCGTCCATTTTCGCGAGAAATGGATCAAAATTCGCAATTTTAGCTGTGAATGCAGTTTTGTTAGAAATTTAACAAGGAATCGAACGAGATATGCCATTCCAGATTCGAGTAACTATTGGCTTAGTTATAGCAATAATACTGCAACTTAAATTAGAAAAAATGGGAAAATTTAAGTTGGCATATTTGATAACGGGTAATATCATCCATTTTCGCGAGAAATGGATCAAAATTCGCAATTTTAGCTGTGAATGCAGTTTTGTTAGAAATTTAACAAGGAATCGAACGAGATATGCCATTCCAGATTCGAGTAACTATTGGCTTAGTTATAGCAATAATACTGCAACTTAAATTAGAAAAAAATGGGAAAATTTAAGTTGGCATATTTGATAACGGGTAATATCATCCATTTTGCGAGAAATGGATCAAAATTCGCAATTTTAGCTGTGAATGCAGTTTTGTTAGAAATTTAACAAGGAATCGAACGAGATATGCCATTCCAGATTCGAGAAACTATTGGCTTAGTTATAGCAATAATACTGCAACTTAAATTAGAAAAAATGGGAAAATTTAAGTTGGCATATTTGATAACGGTAATATTGTCCATTTTCGCGAGAAATGGATCAAAACTCGCAATTTTAGCTGTGAATGCAGTTTTGTTAGAAATTTAACAAGGAATCGAACGAGATATGCCACTCCAGATTCGAGTAACTATTGGCTTAGTTATAGCAATAATACTGCAACTTAAATTAGAAAAAATGGGAAAATTTAGGTTGGCATATTTGATAACGGGTAATATCATCCATTTTTGCGAGAAATGGATCAAAATTTGCAATTTTAGCTGTGAATGCAGTTTTGTTAGAAATTTAACAAGGAATCGAACGAGATATGCCATTCCAGATTCGAGTAACTATTGGCTTAGTTATAGCAATAATACTGCAACTTAAATTAGAAAAAATGGGAAAATTTAAGTTGGCATATTTGATACGGTAATATTGTCCATTTTCGCGAGAAATGGATATAAACTCGCAATTTTAGCTGTGAATGCAGTTTTGTTAGAAATTTAACAAGGAATCGAACGAGATATGCCATTCCAGATTCGAGTAACTATTGGCTTAGTTATAGCAATAATACTGCAACTTAAATTAGGAAAAAATGGGAAAATTTAAGTTGGCATATTTGATAACGGTAATATCGTCCATTTTCGCGAGAAATGGATCAAAATTCGCAATTTTAGCTGTGAATGCAGTTTTGTTAGAAATTTAACAAGGAATCGAACGAGATATGCCACTCCAGATTCGAGTAACTATTGGCTTAGTTATAGCAATAATACTGCAACTTAAATTAGAAAAAATGGGAAAATTTAAGTTGGCATATTTGATAACGGTAATATTGTCCATTTTCGCGAGAAATGGATCATAAATCGCAATTTTAGCTGTGAATGCAGTTTTGTTAGAA
>NW_024572147.1:0-888 GCF_018153835.1 Drosophila eugracilis | reverse complement strand
TTTTTATAATAGTCCCAATGCAAATTGTTGTTTCTGATCAAGCCACGCCCACTCTTACGCCCACAAAACCCGGAAATCCAAAAATACAAAAAACTCGGAAACTATAAGAGCTAGAGAGTTAGGCTTAAAAACACGTATTTTAGAGATGTCACTGCAGCTTGTGACGAGTTTTCATTCGGCCACGCTCACTCTAACGCCCACAAGTCGCGGAAAACTGTGGCATCTATAATATTATTATGAATGCCTTCGTTTGACCTTGTATAACTTATTTCTGTTAATATCTATCGATTTACCAAAGATTTATTAAATTGGAACATTATTATAAAAAAAATTTAGGTTATAAGGCCTTACATGGCTTGTGACGTCAGTATCAGTTACTCAACATGCTTCTGACAATAGGTGGCGCCTTGTGAATTTCCACTAGCAAAATAAATATTTTAAAATTGTGTAAAACAGTAACGGGTATCTTATAGTCGCGGCATTCGACTATAGCGTCTCCTCTTGTTTTTTATCTGCTTGTGGGCTTAAAGTTCTTTTTATTTGCACATATTTATCGATTCCTGTTTGTATTAATTATCCGGTAACATTTTTTGTATTTCTGGGTTGGGTAGGGGTTAGCTTGTCAGTAAAAACTGAAGAAACAGAAACTGCAGTTGTTGTCGTCGTTAGTGTCAAAGTCACCGTTTTAACGAGGCCATTTTGCTGGTCGTTGTTTTTAAAAGCAAATCGTTGGTTATGTTGTATGGGTCGGGGGACGGGCATTGGATACTCCACGGCTGTTTTTGTGATGTGCCGCGTGTATATAATAAGTAGAAAGCAATAATAATAATTAATTTAATTTAATTTATTAATAATTAATAATAACAAAAAAGAAGATATTATTATTAT
>NW_024572146.1:0-4592 GCF_018153835.1 Drosophila eugracilis | reverse complement strand
CCTTAATTTCATAAATAGCATAATAATGTTCCGATTTGAAAATCTTTTGGTAAGTCGATAGATTAATGCAAAAAAAAGTTGCAAAAGGTCAAACGAAGGCATTCATAATAATTATAGACTCCACAGTTTTCCGCGGTTTGTGGGCGCTAGAGTGGGCGTGGCCGGATGCAACTTCGTGGCAAGTTGCAGAGGCATCTCCTAAATACGTGTTCTTAAGCAAAATTGTGTAGCTTTTTATAGTTTTCGAGATTTTTGCATTTTTGGCTTTTCGGGTTTTGTGGGCGTTCGAGTGGGCGTGGCGTGATTGGAAAACAATTCGCATTGGGAGCATTATAGAAACATACATGCTTGATCCGAACTTTCTATCTCTTATAGTTACCGAGATATCAGCTTTTCCAGAAAATCCGAAAACCGTCTTTTGAGCCTTGTGGGCGTATGGGTGGGTGTGGCCGAATAGTAGTACCACTATAAGATGCGCGCCATCTAAAGATTATACTTTTTGAATTTCAACTTTCTAACTGCAATAGTTCCCTGAGATTTCAGCAATTTTAGTTTTTTGCGATTTGTGGGCGTTAGAGTGGGCGTGGCAGGATGCTGTAATAAACTTGCGCTGTCCCGGGACCTCAAGAATCTTCATGCTTAATCTCAGCTTTGTATCTGCTATAGTTCCTGAGATCTCAGCGTTCATACGGACGGACGGACGGACGGACGGACGGACGGACGGACGGACGGACGGACGGACGGACGGACGGACGGACGGACGGACGGACGGACGGACGGACGGACAGACGGACATGGCTCAATCGACTTCGCTATTGATCCTGATCAAGAATATATATACTTTATAGGGTCGCAAAAGCTTCCTTCTATCTGTTACATACTTTTCAACGAATCTAGTATACCCTTTTACTCTACGAGTAACGGGTATAAAAATATATTATGGTACAACATAATATCATCAGACAGGTGTCCCAAACATATATTAGTTCTTCGCAAGGTAACAAGAGATATGTTTGTTTAAACAAATTTCTCAGTAGGGGCAAGGTTTAAAGGAAGTTTTCATATCTTTATCTTTAGATTAAAATCCATTTTACTTATTTGTAGCTTTAGGACTAGAAACTTCGATGAAATTTCGTTAAATTTCAGCTAACATAAAAATTCAAGTACTAGAAATGCAATTAGAAAGGATGAAATCGGAAATGTTTTCTAAATAATTTAATCGGTAATTCATGTCTTTCTACTATTACCCATAAAAATTAAGAGGACAGTAAATAAGACAGTATTTGTGTTCTTTTATTTTATTTGAATAGTCATTAATGTATTAATACATTTATTAAATTGAGTTTGTAATTTCCCTTAATGACTCAACTTGGGATGCAGATGTATTAATACCTAAGAATTTTAAGAAACAAAAAGCACATATAATATGAACTCAAGGAAGATTATACGAGGTGTGTTCAAAAAGTAAGGTGACTCTTCAAATTTCGCGAATTTCAAATTTTTCGATTATCGAAACCTTTTAGAAGTTATACGAGTTGTGTTCAAAAAGTAAGGTGACTTTTCAAATTTCAAATTTTTCAAATTTTTCGATTATCTTCAGTTTTGGGAACAAGAAAAAGTCACATGGGGCCAAATCCGGTGAATATGGTGGCTGAGGCATTATTGTGGTGTTGTTTTTGGCCAAAAATCCAAATCCTTTGAAACATATTTTTTTCGATAGCAAAAATCGCCGAGCTCATAAAAATAACTTGTAACTTTACGCCTCTCACAACCAAACAAAAGAGGATGTTCCATTGAAACTTGGTTACCGAAGATGTTAGGGAAGGTGTACCAATATAACAAAACAAAAAAATCGATAATCGAAAAATTTGAAATTCGCGAAATTTGAAGAGTCACCTTACTTTTTGAACACACCTCGTATTTCCCAATGGTCATCTGTATTTAGGCAATGAAAAGAATAATATGAAATTATTTTTAGTGTTTTATGGTTCGGTGTGTAGCTAAGAGTCTCGAACCATCGACTTTATTTTTAAAAAAAAATATTTCTAAAAGGTAAAGTTAAAACAATTCAAATCCAAGACTGTTAACTGCCAGTGGTATCTCAGCTTAGGGTTAAAAGAAAAGTCAGAGCTAATAAATACCCTTCAAACAAAACTCACCGACAATTTTCTAATAATACCTACGATTTATATCCTTTTAACTTCTAGCCATAAAAATTAAGATACCAGCCAGCATGTTTTTATATAATATTATTTGTATTTTTCTTTATAAACAACGAAAACAAACATAAATAAACTTTTATTCAATATAGTTTGTAGTGTCGTTGGCTGATTCCAACTGAGATTCAGGCTTAATCGTTTTTTGTCTTCGCGAAAAGCAGGGGAAGAAGTACCATTTCTCGCCCTGGGAAAATACCTCGCCCTCCTCCAGAGTTTGTGGGAGTTGTCTGCAAAAGATTTTTTGTTTATTATTAAATCTAAGGGATATTAAATACCTTAAGACATACTTATGCAAAGTTTCTGGAAGGGCCAGACATAAACAGCCGCCAATCAAGAGAACAAAGCTAATCAAAAGCGAAGGCAGTGGCTTGTAGAAAGTCCCCAAGTAAATGATGTAGGAACTGAAGAAGGCAAAGGCATTGCCGACCACATGGATGTTGGCTACTCCTCTTCCCCGAACACTTGTTGGTATAATCTCTGCTGCATACTGGCACTCGGAATCGTATGACACTACCGCGCCGTATCTTCCAAGACTCACCATGATTCCCAAGAGGACAGAGTAATCTGCCGAGTCCAGAGTGGCCACCAAGTATCCAGTGGCTGCCGTAATAATGGCTCCAACAAAAAGTGAGGCGCAGGCCATGCCCTTTCGTCCGATCTTGTTTTGGAATAATATTATTGTAAGGCCGGCTGGTAGGTAGCAGAGTCCGGAGTAAGAGAAAAGTTTAAAAGGTGATATTCCCATGCCTTCCACATTGCGACTTAGAATATCGAAAGTCATTGCGACGATAATTCTAGGGAATGTTTTAAAAAGAGTTAGATACAGGAAAAATGTATTTCCATGAATAAACTTACGATTTTAGCAAAAGTATTATTGTAAACTTTCTCAGTCTTGGAGTCCTTAGCATGCCCATAAAGGTGTCTGTGGATTTATTCTGAGAATTGCTTAGCTTTTCGCGATAATGTTTTACGAACTCCTCGAAATCAGAGTCATCCACTTGACGTCCATTGAATTTGGCAACACTTTTTAAATTATTAACTGCCGTGTCAAATTTTCCTTTTGTCAACAACCACTCCACGCTTTCGTGGAGACAAACGGGGAACAGGAGCATTCCCAAGGCAGGAAGAGATGCCGCCCATAGGTAACTGCGCCAGTTGCCCAGCCAAATTGCTATCCAAGGGGATATCATTAGACCAAAGCAGTAGAAGATTCCCAGAATGATGTTTAAACCAAAGGTTCGATGCTGTGGACTTAAGTACTCGAAAACTGCAAGGATAGAAAAAATCTATATACTATAAAACGTATTCCAGGATAATGTACTCACCTAAAATGTACATTAAAACATATTGGGTATCCATCGAGAGACCGGATATGAAGCGTGTAAAAGAGAACCAAGGCAGACCTCCCACGAAGGAGGTGAAGAAATCTCCAGAGGCTCCTGTCAAAGTTGACCAAACGCAGGCAGGCAGCCGTCCAATCCGGTCAGCTAAATAGCCAAAGAATATACTGCCTAGGGCTGATCCAATAAAGAAGAAGGATTGACCTACTGCCAGTTTAAATGCATCATCACAGACCCACTCGAGCTGTATTCAATATTCGGAACGGGAGTGTTAAGTCGTTAAAGCGCTGTATACTTTTAGGCTGAAACATACCTCTGTGGTTACACTCTCGTAATCGCTTTCTTTTCCGAAATCCCAGGAGGTGCACTTGTAATCCCGAAAAGAGGACTGATCTTCATCGAATTGGATAACGTTACAGGTAAGCAAGGAAGTAGAATTCGGATTGAATCCGTCTATTAGTGGGGAACACCTGTAAGATCGGAAATAGTCAATATTTTCATAATCAACTCTTTCTTTTACTTTTCTTTTTACGAACTTTATTCTGATCAAAAATATATATACTTTATAAGGTGGGAACAGGTAGAACCTGTTACGTATTTTCCGAGGAATAAATATACCCTTTTATTCTACAAGTAAGGGGTATAAATATGTTTACCTAATAGATCAATTAGCTTGATGATAATATAGAGAAATGTTTTATACCAAAAATACTTGTTTAACTTTTTCAATTGAATTCAATTTTATCTTTTTTTGATAAATGTTATAGCTATTATTCCGCTCACCTGTGCGAAGGTGTAAAACTAATGATTGTCTGGGAAAAGTAGTGCAGCGAGGACACTATATTTGCATATCCAAAGAGTGCCAGCAGAAGGATTTGATATGGACCAAAGTTTCCACATTTCTCCAGGACCCTCTGAAGATCCATTTTGGCACCAGAAACTGTTGTTGTCGATCGCAAAAAGAAGACTGATGTCGGCGAAGGGCTGTAGCAGTTGGTATATATGCTATTCTGGCCGCTAGTTTCCCTAACTT
>NW_024572145.1:0-2651 GCF_018153835.1 Drosophila eugracilis | reverse complement strand
TTCCCATTTCTCCTAATTTAAGTTGCAGTATTATTGCTATAACTAAGCCAATAGTTACTCGAATCTGGAATGGCATATCTCGTTCGATTCCTTGTTAAATTTCTAACAAAACTGCATTCACAGCTAAAATTCCGAATTTTGATCCATTTCTCGCAAAAATGGACGATATTACCGTTCTCAAATATTCCAACTTAAATTTTCCCATTTTTCCTAATTTAAGTTGCAGTAATATTGCTATAACTAAGCCAATAGTTACTCGAATCTAGAATGGCATATCTCGTTCGATTCCTTGTTAAATTTCTAACAAAACTGCATTCACAGCTAAAATTCCGAATTTTGATCCATTTCTCGCAAAAATGGACGATTTTCCCGTTATCAAATATGCCAACTTAAATTTTCCCATTTCTCCTAATTTAAGTTGCAGTATTATTGCTATAACTAAGCCAATAGTTACTCGAATCTGGAATGGCATATCTCGTTCGATTCCTTGTTAAATTTCTAACAAAACTGCATTCACAGCTAAAATTGCGAATTTTGATCCATTTCTCGCAAAAATGGACGATTTTCCCGTTATCAAATATGCCAACTTAAATTTTCCCATTTCTCCTAATTTAAGTTGCAGTATTATTGCTATAACTAAGCCAATAGTTACTCGAATCTAGAATGGCATATCTCGTTCGATTCCTTGTTAAATTTCTAACAAAACTGCATTCACAGCTAAAATTGCGAATTTTGATCCATTTCTCGCAAAAATGGACGATTTTCCCGTTATCAAATATGCCAACTTAAATTTTCCCATTTTTCCTAATTTAAGTTGCAGTATTATTGCTATAACTAAGCCAATAGTTACTCGAATCTGGAATGGCATATCTCGTTCGATTCCTTGTTAAATTTCTAACAAAACTGCATTCACAGCTAAAATTGCGAATTTTGATCCATTTCTCGCAAAAATGGACGATTTTCCCGTTATCAAATATGCCAACTTAAATTTTCCCATTTCTCCTAATTTAAAATGCAGTATTATTGCTATAACTAAGCCAATAGTTACTCGAATCTGGAATGGCATATCTCGTTCGATTCCTTGTTAAATTTCTAACAAAACTGCATTCACAGCTAAAATTCCGAATTTTGATCCATTTCTCGCAAAAATGGACGATATTACCGTTATCAAATATTCCAACTTAAATTTTCCCATTTTTCCTAATTTAAGTTGCAGTATTATTGCTATAACTAAGCCAATAGTTACTCGAATCTGGAATGGCATATCTCGTTCGATTCCTTGTTAAATTTCTAACAAAACTGCATTCACAGCTAAAATTCCGAATTTTGATCCAATTCTCGCGAAAATGGACGATATTACCGTTCTCAAATATTCCAACTTAAATTTTCCCATTTTTCCTAATTTAAGTTGCAGTAATATTGCTATAACTAAGCCAATAGTTACTCGAATCTAGAATGGCATATCTCGTTCGATTCCTTGTTAAATTTCTAACAAAACTGCATTCACAGCTAAAATTGCGAATTTTGATCCATTTCTCGCAAAAATGGACGATTTTCCCGTTATCAAATATGCCAACTTAAATTTTCCCATTTCTCCTAATTTAAAATTGCAGTATTATTGCTATAACTAAGCCAATAGTTACTCGAATCTGGAATGGCATATCTCGTTCGATTCCTTGTTAAATTTCTAACAAAACTGCATTCACAGCTAAAATTCCGAATTTTGATCCAATTCTCGCGAAAATGGACGATATTACCGTTCTCAAATATTCCAACTTAAATTTTCCCATTTTTCCTAATTTAAGTTGCAGTATTATTGCTATAACTAAGCCAATAGTTACTCGAATCTGGAATGGCATATCTCGTTCGATTCCTTGTTAAATTTCTAACAAAACTGCATTCACAGCTAAAATTCCGAATTTTGATCCATTTCTCGCAAAAATGGACGATTTTCCCGTTATCAAATATGCCAACTTAAATTTTCCCATTTCTCCTAATTTAAGTTGCAGTATTATTGCTATAACTAAGCCAATAGTTACTCGAATCTGGAATGGCATATCTCGTTCGATTCCTTGTTAAATTTCTAACAAAACTGCATTCACAGCTAAAATTCCGAATTTTGATCCATTTCTCGCAAAAATGGACGATTTTCCCGTTATCAAATATGCCAACTTAAATTTTCCCATTTCTCCTAATTTAAAATGCAGTATTATTGCTATAACTAAGCCAATAGTTACTCGAATCTGGAATGGCATATCTCGTTCGATTCCTTGTTAAATTTCTAACAAAACTGCATTCACAGCTAAAATTCCGAATTTTGATCCAATTCTCGCGAAAATGGACGATATTACCGTTCTCAAATATTCCAACTTAAATTTTCCCATTTTTCCTAATTTAAGTTGCAGTATTATTGCTATAACTAAGCCAATAGTTACTCGAATCTGGAATGGCATATCTCGTTCGATTCCTTGTTAAATTTCTAACAAAACTGCATTCACAGCTAAAATTCCGAATTTTGATCCATTTCTCGCAAAAATGGACGATATTCCCGTTCTCAAATATGCCAACTTAAATTTTCCCATTTTTCCTAATTTAAGTTGCAGTATTATTGCTATAACTAAGCCAATAGTTACTCGAATCTAGAATGGCAT
>NW_024572144.1:0-8239 GCF_018153835.1 Drosophila eugracilis | reverse complement strand
TGACGTCTTCAAAGCAGATAAGAAGAAAGAATATAAGTAAAAAATATCGTATAAAGCAATAAAGGAAGTTTAAGAGTGACTGTTTGTGGCATCGATTGTCGCCCGATAAACAATATTTCAACACTCCTTCTCAACAATCAGAATATACTTTATACATATTAATAACAATTCATTTTCATTCATTAATACATTTTACATGTTTGTTCTTTTGCAAGTTTTTAGTTAACACATCTGAGACCATATCATTAGTACTTTTATATACTTAATATCTATTTCATTTTTAGTATATAACTCTCGTAATGATGAAACTTAATATCAATATGTTTACTACGTTTATGCAAAATCGGATTTTTAAACATTGTGCGCTTTGATTATCGCAATACAACAAAATGGACTTGGTTTCCTAAGAAACCTATTTCATACAATAGTTTCTTTTTCAGATATATCGCCTCTTAGCTGCCGTGGATAAGGCAATGTACTCGGCTTCGGTGCTGCTATGCCAACGAACTTTGCTTTTGGATTCCCACGAAATTGCCCCGCCAGCAGCAATGAAGACATACCCGCTATACGATTTGCGATCCCTGGAGTATCGTTAGCCCAGTCAGCGTCCACGTATCCATGTATCGCCTTTCCAGTAGCCTGATAGTGAAGCTCATGTTAGCCAAAGTCTTTAAGATATCTCAGCATGCGCTTTGCCGAAACTTCACTGCCTTTTGTGAGGATTGGCGTTGTAGCAGTGCCAGTTTCACCACTGAGTGTAATATGTTCAGCCTAGTTGTTATAGCCAAACACATCAGGGTGCCCTGTTAACGATTGATAGCCTTTCTTCTCAACAAATGGCCTTTGCATTTGGCGTCATCACATTTGACTTGATGACCCTACCTTGAGTAGGAAGCACAGGTTTGCATGCTGACATGCCCTGGGCATGGAAGGTTCTGCTGGACATACTTCATGGCCGATAGCTATGCTGCCAGTTTCTGGGAAGGGTCGCACAACTTCGATGCCCAAAAAAAGATTGAGCTGGCTGCCAACAACATCAAACCGATGGATTGATGCTTTGATGCCCAAAAGTTCATCTTTATTTGAGCTGGCAAGTAAAAGATCGTCAATAACTGCTATTATATTTATACTACCTTGCCATTCTGCGTACACATATTATGTCACTGACACACGGTAAACCAAGTTTTTTTCAATACCGCGCGTCGAGCTTAGTATTCCATTTTCGCCGCTTTGTCTTAGACCATTCCTGCTTCATTCCTGACTGATTAACCTCACCCAAATTTGCTGGAATGTGTATATCCTCTGCCTTCAGCATATTCAGACAGTTGTATTGCTTACGTGGTCGCCCCGGCTTGCCAGTTTTAACGAGTCTTGGACGCCCTGGTCCACGGGTTTCAGATACAGCAGGCTGCTCTGCCTCATCGCTGATAGCACTCTCGTATTCATCACTGTTCTGATCATCTCCTGTGTCCAAGTCATCCTCTCCGACGTCCAAATCATCCTCTGCCTGAAGCTGCTCATCATTGTTGTCTTGTGCCTGCTGATTATCTGCTACAAAATCATCAAACAATGCCATTTCCATTTTATCGCTTGGAGATCCACCTACATTATTTTCCATGAAAATAACATCTCTGCTTTCAATAACTTTCCTTGATTTAGGACAAAACAAACGATATGCTTTTTGCCGTTGCTGAATAGCCAATCATAACGTATTCATTACCTTTTTTGGCTAAACTTCTTTTTTATGGGCTTTATTCAATACGATTGCCTTTGAGCCAAAAACCTTGAGGTGCGACACATACGGTTTCTTGCCAACCCACGCCTCATATGGTGTCATGTTGCACAACGCTTTTGTTTCTGACCTATTGCGCAGATATGCTGCAGTCTGTACTGCCTCAGCCCACAGGCTCTCATCTGCGCTTGAATGAATCAACATACTCCTGGCCATTTCTACCAGAGTGCGATTTGCTCTTTCGGCAACTCCATTTTGCTGTGGAGTATAGGGTACTGTCAGCTGTCTTACTATACCGTTTTCAGTAAGAAATTGTCCAAATGCGTGGCTCACGTACTCGCGCCCGTTATCGCTTCGAATTGCTTTTACTTTCTTTCCGCGTTGTTTTTCTGCAAACACAACATAGTCTTTGAATGCGCTTAGTATTTCATCACGAGATTTTAAAAAATAAACAGCTGTATAACGCGAGTGATCGTCAATGAACGTTGCAAAATAACGCGCACCCCCGACAGACGGTTTGTTCATTGGTCCACATATGTCCGAATGAATCAAATTCAACACTTCTTCTGAACGACTTTCAGATTTCTTTGGAAATGGTTTCACACTAATTTTACTTTTGGCGCAAGTCTCACACGCATTGCTGTTTGAGTCAATTTTTGTATTAACTGTTTTTAAACCATTCACCATTCCACCACTCGCCATTTTAGTTAAGCTTGACAAATTTATATGGCCAAAACGATAATGCCATTTCCACATTGCACTGCTGTTTGTATTAGAATACATACACTGCTTCATTTTTATGTCAATCATAAACAAGTCACCATATCTGCACGCTTTCAATATGTCCACATTTTGTTTATCCCTAATCACTGCTTTGTGGTTATCAAAAATGACTTTATATCCATTTTCAACTGCTTTAGCCACCGATATAAAGTTTGTCTGTAACTCTTTTGCATACAACACATTTTTCAGTTCTATTGTGAAACTTTTTACACTAACACACACAGTGCCAATGCCATCGGCCAACACAAAATTGGCGCCAGCAAGAAATATTTTTTCTTTGTGCTCTCTCATTTCTACGAACCACGACTTATCACAACACATGTGTACAGTCGCGCCACTGTCCAGACACCACATTGATTTGCTCAAATTGTCAGTTTTCTTCACATTCGCCAGAATAGCAAGGGCTCTCTTCTTCTCAGTGCTTGTGTCTTTGTCATTTTTTAATTCTTCTTTGCACTGAGCTATAAAATGACCTTCGCGTCCGCACCTATAGCACTTCTTTTTCTTTTTTGTATTACCCTTTTGGTATACATTCTTCGCGCGCGACATAAATGCTTGCTGCACACTGCTGTCCGCAACTTCACTTTTCACTTGTTGTCTCTGTCCTTCTTCAATAATTTTTATTTTCAAGTCAGATAAGGACGGCAACATTTCTCGCGTCTCGATTGCCACAACGAAATTTTCAAATGATTTGCCTAAGCCGGTTAGCAACAAAATTGTAAGCATGTCTTCACTTATGTTCATTCCTATTTCGTTTAACTTTTCCACTATGTCCGAGAATTCACTTATATAGCTTTGCACACTTGTACTTTCTAGCAAGCTCATTCGCAGCAATCTTTTAAACAATGCTATTTTTCTAGCTGGTCCGCGCGGCTGGTACACACTCATTAATTTCTCCCATGCCTCTTTTGACGACGTGCAATTCTTTATGAAGTTAATTTGCGACGACTTTACACCCAGCAATATGCTTGCTAATGCCTTTTCGTCCCGTGTATCAAACAATGCGTTTTGTTCTTGGCTATCCCCTTCATTTTTCACAGTTCTCCCGCACACAATTGGCCACAGATCACTTTGCACCAGAATGCTTTTCATCTGTACCGACCATACCGCGTAATTTTCCTCATCCAACTTTTCGATGGAACATAACCCGTGTCCACTCATGTTCATTAATTTTTTCGCAATCACACACAGTAATTTAAATTAATGTCACAGTTTTTTATCCACACGAGCCCTGGGCCCATAACCTGTTGGTTATATGATATTTTATTTATTGTGGAACTCGGATAAGAAGCTGTATGTTTAACATGAGTAACTTATAAGTTTATATGTTTAATAAGGCTGCGCGACAATATGTGGTGACGTCTTCAAAAGCAGATACAAGAAGAAAGAATACATAAGAAAATATCGCATAAAGCAATAAAAGGGTAGCTTAAGAGTGACCAAAGTTTGTATATCGATTGTTGCCCGACAAATCATATTTCAACAATATTTAATATTTAATATTTAATATTTAATATTTAATATTTAATATTTAATATTTAATATTTAATATTTAATATTTAATATTTAATATTTAATATTTAATATTTAATATTAAATATTAAATATTTAATATTTAATATTTAATATTTAATATTTAATATTTATAATATTTAATATTTAATATTTAATATTTAATATTTAATATTTAATATTTAATATTTAATATTTAATATTATTTATTATTTAATATTTAATATTTAATATTTAATATTTAATATTTAATATTTAATATTTAATATTTAAATATTTAATATTTAATATTTAATATTTAATATTTAATATTTAATATTTAATATTTAATATTTAATATTTAAATATTTAATATTTAATATTTAATATTTAAATATTTAATATTTAATATTTAATATTTAATATTTAATATTTAATATTTAAATATTTAATATTTAATATTTAATATTTAATATTTAATATTTAATATTTAATATTTAATATTTAATATTTAATATTTAATATTTAATATTAAATAATATTTAATATTTAATATTTAATATTTAATATTTAATATTTAATATTTAATATTTAATATTTAATATTTAATATTTAATATTTAATATTTAATATTTAATATTTAATATTTAATATTTAATATTTAATATTTAATATTTAATATTTAATATTAAATATTTAATATTTAATATTTAATATTTAATATTTAATATTTAATATTTAATATTTAATATTTAATATTTAATATTTAATATTTAATATTTAATATTTAATATTTAATATTTAATATTTAATATTTAATATTTAATATTTAATATTTAAATATTTAATATTTAAATATTTAATATTATATATTTAATATTTAAATATTTAATATTTAATATTTAATATTAAATATTTAATATTTAATATTTAATATTTAATATTTAATATTTAATATTTAATATTTAATATTTAATATTTAATATTTAATATTTAATATTTAAATATTTAATATTTAATATTTAATATTTAATATTTAATATTTAATATTTAATATTTATATATATATTTAATATTTAATATTTAATATTTAATATTTTAATATTTATTAATATTTAATATTTAATATTTAATATTTAATATTTAAATATTAAATATTAAATATTTAATATTTAAATATTTAATATTTAATATTTAATATTTAATATTTAATATTTAATATTTTAATATTTAATATTTAAATATTTAATATTTAATATTTAATATTTAATATTTAATATTTAATATTTAATATTTAATATTTAATATTTAATATTTAATATTTAATATTTAATATTTAATATTTAATATTTAAATATTTAATATTTAATATATTAAATATTTAATATTTAATATTTAATATTTAATATTTAATATTTAATATTTAATATTTAATATTTAATATTTAATATTTAATATTTAATATTTAATATTTAATATTTAATATTTAATATTTAATATTTAATATTTAATATTTAATATTTAAATATTTAATATTTAATATTTAATATTTAATATTTAATATTTAATATTTAATATTTAATATTTAATATTTAATATTTAATATTTAATATTTAATATTTAATATTTAATATTTAATATTTAATATTTAATATTTAATATTTAATATTTAATATTTAATATTTAATATTTAATATTTAATATTTAATATTTAATATTTAATATTTAATATTTAATATTTAATATTTAATATTTAATATTTAATATTTAATATTTAATATTTAATATTTAATATTTAATATATATTTAATATTTAATATTTAATATTTAATATTTAATATTTAATATTTAATATTTAATATTTAATATTTAATATTTAATATTTAATATTTAATATTTAATATTTAATATTTAATATTTAATTTTAATATTTAAATATTTAATATTTAATATTTAATATTTAATATTTAATATTTAATATTTAATATTTAATATTTAATATTTAATATTTAATATTTAAATATTTAATATTTAATATTTAATATTTAATATATTTATATTTAATATTTAATATTTAATATTTAATATTTAATATTTAATATTTAATATTTAATATTTAATATTTAATTATTTAATATTTAATATTTAATATTTAATATTTAATATTTAATATTTAATATTTAAATATTATTTAATATTTAATATTTAATATTTAAATATTTAATATTTAATATTTAATATTTAATATTTAATATTTAATATTTAATATATTATTTAATATTTAATATTTAATATTTAATATTTAATATTTAATATTTAATATTTAATATTTAAATATTTAATATTTAATATTTAATATTTAATATTTAATATTTAATATTTAATATTTAAATATTTAATATTTAATATTTAATATTTAATATTTAATATTTAATATTTAATATTTAATATTTAATATTTAATATTTAATATTTAATATTTAAAATATTTAATATTTAATATTTAATATTTAATATTTAATATTTAATATTTAAATATTTAAATATTTAATATTTAATATTTAAATATTTTAATATTTAATATTTAATATTTAATATTTATTATATTTAATATTTAATATTTAATATTTAATATTTAATATTTAATATTTAATATTTAATATTTAATATTTAATATTTAATATTTTAATATTTAATATTTAATATTTAATATTTAATATTTAAAATATTTAATATTTAATATTTAATATTTAATATTTAATATTTAAATATTTAATATTTAATATTTAATATTATATATTTAATATTTAATATTTAATATTTAATATTTAATATTTAATATTTAATATTTAATATTTAATATTTAATATTTAATATTTAATATTTAATATTTAATATTTAATATTTAATATTTAATATTTAATATTTAATATTTAATATTTAATTTAATATTTAATATTTAATATTTAATATTTAATATTTAATATTTTATATTTAATATATTAATATAATATTTAATATTTAAATATTTAATATTTAATATTTAATATTTAATATTTAAATATTTAATATTTAATATTTAAATATTTAATATTTAATATTTAATATTTAATATTTAATATTTAATATTTAATATTTAATATTTAAATATTTAATATTTAATATTTAATATTTAATATTTAATATTTAATATTTAATATTTAATATTTAATATTTAATATTTTAATATTTAATATTTAATATTTAATATTTAATATTTAATATTTAATATTTAATATTTAATATTTAATATTTAATTATTTAATATTTAATATTTAATATTTAATATTTAATATTTAATATTTAATATTTAATATTTAATATTTTAATATTTAATATTTAATATTTAATATTTAATATTTAATATTTAATATTTAATATTTAATATTTAATATTTAATATTTAATATTTAATATTTAATATTTAATATTTAATATTTAATATTTAATATTTAATATTTAATATTTAATATTTAATATTTAATATTTAATATTTAATATTTAATATTTAATATTTAATATTTAATATTTAATATTTAATATTTAATATTTAATATTTAATATTTAATATTTAATATTTAATATTTAATATTTAATATTTAATATTTAATATTTAATATTTAAATATTTAATATTTAATATTTAATATTTAATATTTAATATTTAATATTTAATATTTAATATTTAATATTTAATATTTAATATTTAATATTTAATATTTAATATTTAATATTTAATATTTAATATTTAATATTTAATATTTAATATTTAATATTTAATATTTAATATTTAATATTTAATATTTAATATTTAATATTTAATATTTAAATATTTAAATATTTAATATTTAATATTTAATATTTAATATTTAATATTTAATATTTAATATTTAATATTTAATATTTAATATTTAATATTTAATATTTAATATTTAATATTTAATATTTAATATTTAATATTTAATATTTAATATTTAATATTTAATATTTAATATTTAATATTTAATATTTAATATTTAATATTTAATATTTAATATTTAATATTTAATATTATATTTAATATTTAATATTTAATATTTAATATTTAATATTTAATATTTAATATTTAATATTTAATATTTAATATTTAATATTTAATATTTAATATTTAATATTTAATATTTAATATTTAAATATTTAATATTTAATATTTAATAT
>NW_024572143.1:0-796 GCF_018153835.1 Drosophila eugracilis | reverse complement strand
AATATGTAACTTAAATTTTTCCCATTTTCTAATTTAAGTTGCAGTATTACCTTATATAACTAAGCCAATAGTTTACTCAGATCTGGAATGGCATATCTCGTTCGATTCCTTGTTAAATTTTTAACAAAACTGCATTCACAGCTAAAATTGCGGATTTTGATCCATTTCTCGCGAAAATGGACGATATTACCGTTATCAAATATGCCAACTTAAATTTTCCCATTTTTCCTAATTTAAGTTGCAGTATTATTGCTATAACTAAGCCAATAGTTACTCGAATCTGGAATGGCATATCTCGTTCGATTCCTTGTTAAATTTCTAACAAAACTGCATTCACAGCTAAAATTGCAAATTTTGATCCATTTCTCGCAAAAATGGACGATTTTACCGTTATCAAATATGCCAACTTAAATTTTCCCATTTTTCCTAATTTAAGTTGCAGTATTATTGCTATAACTAAGCCAATAGTTACTCGAATCTGGAATGGCATGTCTCGTTCGATTCCTTGTTAAATTTCTAACAAAACTGCATTCACAGCTAAAATTGCGAATTTTGATCCATTTCTCGCAAAAATGGACGATTTTCCCGTTATTAAATATGTGATATTTGGTTTAACCATTTTTCCTAATTTAACTGGCAGTATTACGGCTATAACTAAGCCAATAGTTACTCGAATCTGGAATGGCATACTCTCGTTCGATTCCTTGTTAAATTTCTAACAAAACTGGTCACAGCTAAAATGGCGAATTTTGATCCATTTCTCGCAAAAATGGACGATTTTCCCGTTATTAAATAT
>NW_024572142.1:0-249 GCF_018153835.1 Drosophila eugracilis | reverse complement strand
ATGCATTACTATTGGTGGAGTTCTTATATGTTTGAGATACTTGTATTTTTCATATGTCCCTCCTATTTAAACCTGCATGTTAGTGCTCTTAAACGAGTGTTGACTTGGAATGCACAATTACTTGAACAAATTAGAGTGCTAAAGCAGGTAAATGCCTGAATATTCTGTGCATGGGATAATGAAAAAATAAGGACCCTCTGTTCTGCTTCATTGGTTTTCAAGATCAAAAGAGAATTTAATGATTAATAG
>NW_024572141.1:0-816 GCF_018153835.1 Drosophila eugracilis | reverse complement strand
AGATATGCCACTCAGATTCGAGTAACTATTGGCTTAGTTATAGCAATAATACTGCAACTTAAATTAGAAAAAATGGGAAAATTTAAGTTGGCATATTTGATAACGGTAATATTGTCCATTTTCGCGAGAAATGGATCAAAACTCGCAATTTTAGCTGTGAATGCAGTTTTGTTAGAAATTTAACAAGGAATCGAACGAGATATGCCATTCCAGATTCGAGAAACTATTGGCTTAGTTATAGCAATAATACTGCAACTTAAATTAGAAAAAATGGGAAAATGTAAGTTGGCATATTTGATAACGGGTAATATTGTCCATTTTCGCGAGAAATGGATCAAAATTCGCAATTTTAGCTGTGAATGCAGTTTTGTTAGAAATTTAACAAGGTATCGAACGAGATATGCCATTCAAGATTCGAATAACTATTGGCTTAGTTATAGCAATGATACTGCAACTTAAATTAGGAAAAATGGGAAAATTTTTGCGAGAAATGGATAAAAATTTGTAATTTTAGCTGTGAATGCAGTTTTGTTAGAAATTTAACAAGGAATCGAACGAGATATGCCACTCCAGATTCGAGTAACTATTGGCTTAGTTATAGCAATAATACTGCAACTTAAATTAGAAAAAATGGGAAAATTTAGGTTGGCATATTTGATAACGGGTAATATCATCCATTTTTGCGAGAAATGGATCAAAATTCGCAATTTTAGCTGTGAATGCAGTTTTGTTAGAAATTTAACAAGGAATCGAACGAGATATGCCATTCCAGATTCGAGTAACTATTGGCTTAGTTATAGCAATAATACTGCAACT
>NW_024572140.1:0-5188 GCF_018153835.1 Drosophila eugracilis | reverse complement strand
CAAATATCAAATTTTTGTAAATATCTATTCACTTATATTTCCCATTGAAACTAAACAGTGGCGTCTGTTTAGTGATTGACTCTATATTTAGAAATAAGTAAATAAAATATAAAAAATAAATAAAAACCAATTTTTTAAACAGTATAGATCGAGTAACTGAAGACTGATTACAAACAGATTATATACATTTTTAAAATTTACTTTATGTAAGTTTATGCAGGTTTCAATAATGAATGTGTTAGCTCAGTTAACAAAATCATGATCTGCCTTGAAGAGAAAGTTTTATCACCTAAAACATGTAAAGAATCAAAGAGTTGGAGGAAACATTTAAACCTATTACAGAACCTTTACATGAACTTGTTAACGAAAATAAAAAGGAGACAATTTTAAAAACAAATGTAGGAGCCAAGGTTAAACGTGAATTCTACGAAAATGAAAAGTATGAGAATGATATGACAGATGACGATGATCTGTACTATACAACCAATGGGAGACAACATCAGACAAAACGAAACTTATCTCAATACGATCTATGAATGGTAGTGATTCGTATAATGATTTCTTTTCACAAACAAATGTTTTTGAAAAAGGAAAGAAAGGCGAAACATATAATGATGATGTGGACAAACGGAGTGAGCCGGAAGCTATATAAAAGCCTACAAAAGAAAATGAAATGAGGGAAGATATAAATATAGGAGACGAGATAGATAATAAAAATTATAATTTTAATATCAGTCATTTGAATCGGGAAAACATATTGGACAAGGTTTATGGACCTAAAAAAGTTTAGAGATTATATTAGCATTAGGGAATAGTGAACTAAAAATTAATGATAATAAGACTCATTTGTCTAGTGGAATGAGTTGCGAGCTAACTCCTGGTCTGTACTCTCTTATATTTCATAAACACCCCCAAAATTATAATGAAATGTTCACAGATTAGGTTATAACGTGAATAATCTAATTAAAGGTTCACGCGCATTTAAATATACTAAAATTATTAAAAAAATAATAAACGATAATGAAAATCGTACAACATCCCCTCCACTGAACTAGTCGAACGGTTACAAATTTTAGTGGCGTCAAAAACAGCGGGTAACAACAATCACAATAATGAGATTTTCTCAATAGTAGAGGAACTGCAAGAGAATGCAAAAAGTTGTGGGAAGACCTAAGAAAACTTGTAAGTCAAAGTATTAATCGTCGACTTATAAAAATTTAAAATCTTGAAAATATAATAGAGGTCTATAACAAGAGAGCAGATAGTACTGATCAAATATTTGAGAAAGTTCTTGAAAAGATAAAAGTTATTGAGGATTATATTTTCAAGTATGTTACAAAATCGACAGCGATACCAAAAGAGACAACATTTGAAATAGAAGGTGTAGCCTATACACCAATTCGAAGAATATGATTAAACGAGCAATTGTAAATGAGTTTCACGGACTGTCTCGTAAACATTTTCAACGAAGACGAGTCATTATGAAGAGAATAAGCGATCTGTGGCAAGCAGATTTGGTTGAAATGGGGGGTTATTCAACATCTAACATCGTTACTTATTAAATGTAATTGATACTGTAAAGTTGTGTATTTGGCTAACAAAGGGTCATTGTAAGAGGGGCTCCCGGGCAATGCAAAACACTAATAGATAAATTCACAGAATTCACGTTTATTAATTTATGCACATATGTAAGTGACTTCCCGCGTTAGATTCAACGTGCGTGTTCTCTCGCTTGCTGAAGACGACTGACTTTGCCCCCTTCCCGCTTTCGTTCTCTCACGCATCGTCCCAAAATGCGAGAGCGATCAGCTGTTGCTCTCCGCTCCCCGCTCCCCGCTCCCAGCTTCCAGCACACTGGGACAAGCAGCAAACTTAACATGCCGCCCGCCAATGCTAGACCTAGCAGGAGAAATCTTCACTTGTCCGGTCCATCCTGGTTGTGGGGTAGAATCTATTATGGGAAAGTAAACAAGAAGTGTGCGCAAGAGACAAGTTAATTATAATTGGGGTGTGTATGTGAGGGCGCTTATGGCCGGATCGGCAGTAGACAGAGCTTCGACACCGAACGCTTCAACCGGCCTTGCTTGGTTTTAAGCGTGACAACTCGAAACAAGGTATCCGTCCCCGGGTGAAGCTCGACGACGCGCCCCAGTAGCCATTGCGACGGCGGAAAACGGTCGTCCTTGATGTTGACGAGGTCGCTAAGCTGGAGTCCTTCAGCCTTGCGGCACCACTTGGGCCTCGGCTCCACACCAAGCCTTCCAGAAATGACGTACCATAGCCTGCTGGATCAGGAACTGCTCCGCGAAGGACTTAGATTGTGGGCGAAACTCAGGAGGAGCATGCACCGAGTCACCAATCAAGAAATGAGCCGGCGTGAGCACCTCTAGGTCGTCTGCGTCCGCTGTGAGAGGACAAAGTTGCCGCGTGTTGAGACATGCCTCTATGCTTATAAGCACCGTAGTCAACTCCTCATAGGTGAGCCGTCAATCCGCAATGACCCTTCAGGTGATGTTTCACCGACTTCACGTTAGCCTTCCACAGCCCGCCGAAATTGGGCGAGGATTGCGGAGGATTGAAGTGCCACGTTGTCCGTTGTGACGCGAGCTTGGGGGCTATAAAGTGATCGTAATCTTCTTGAAGCTTACAGTAGAACTTCTTCATTACATTGTCCGCACCCACAAAGTTGGTTCCATTGTCACTGTAGAGGTGCTGAACCATCCCTCTCCTCCCGGTGATTCCGTGGTAAGGCCTGTCACCTCTTCCGAATGCACTACCTTTGTTGCAAGGCAAATGAAAACGGCGATGTACCCCTTGTAGAAGTTGGTGCCTCGCAACCGTTCTGCCTTGAGCTCAATGGCGCCTGTGTAGTCAACTCCCGTTGCAATAGATGGACGACTAGGGGGGTTCACTCGATGAAGCGGCAAGTCTCCCATGAGCTGAGCCGAAGCGGAGGGCTGTGCCCGGAAACACTGGACACATTTCCGCACAACTTTTTGAACTGCCTGCCTTCCTGGCACTACCCAGAACCGCTGGTGGGTATGCGCTAACGTCAGCTGCGTACCTCCGTGCAGAGTCAAAACATGCGAGTGCCGAATTAACAGCTTTGTGAAATGATGGGAACTTGGGAGTATTATCGGATGCCGGCGCTCATATGGCAAGTTAGAATGCCGTAGTCGCCCCCTCACTCGCAGGATGCCTTCGACAAGATCGGCGACAAGCTCAAGAGCTTACTTCGCGCAGGTAGCCGTTTACTCCCTATTACTGCAGCCAAATTCATTGGGAACGATTCCCGCTGCACGATGCGCACTATAGCCCCTAAAGCAAAGTCAAGCTCTTCAATGGCTAGGGGGCCGATGCGCCTCTCCCCCTTGCCGGCAGCATTGTGCCTGAACCGCAACGCATAGGCCGTGACTTGTACAGCCCGGCTAAAACTAGAAAATCTGCCAACGAACGACGGAAGCGGGACTGCGTGGTTAACTCGTACTTTGGCCGCCTTTGCCTCTGGTGCGGCATCGTTGGTGTCGACCTGCTCGAACTCCATAGAAGGCCAGCCACTCGGACTGCGTGTCACCATAGGCCAAAGTCCTTCAATTCACCCGGAGACAGTCCTCTTTTCGCACAGTCCGCTGTTGCGAGGGCGAAGAATGATCCAGAATGAATGCGACCCTGTTGGCCACGAATGTCTTCCACCTAGTGATGTCTCCGTACAGCCAGTGTAAAAGGATTGTGGCATCCGTCCAGTAGAACGATTCGATGCTCGATTCGGTCGCTTAGCCATTTAGCCGAAGTAAGCCATTTTACCAACTTGACGGCCAAAACTGCGCCACTCAGCTCCGTTCTAGGTATAGTCAAGGGAAGTGTGGGGGTAACCCTTGACTTCGAGGCCAACAGTGAGCTATAGCATGCTCCGTCCTCGCACTCGAGCCCGAGGCCGCATAAGATGTCGATGAACCGTCGCAGAACACGTGAAGCTGAGCTGACACTATACATCCAGGGGAATAATGAATCCATCGGTCTATGCTTATGTCGTCGATCCTCATCAACCCGTCCCGAAACGTTCGCCACCGTTCTACGAGGGCGGTCGGAACCTCGTCGTCCCAATCCAGCGCCGACTGAGTGGAATCCGCATGCACTTTCTTTGCCATGGTTACCTTCTTTAAGATCAGCTTTCCCACGAGGATGACTGGTGCGATGAGACCCAGTGGATCGAACCCTAGCTATGCTCGATAGAATCATCCGTTTGGTGAACCTAGCTGGAGTTTCAAAATTTACCTGAAATTTAAAACAGTCCTTATTCGGGAGCCAATACATACCTAACGCCTTGATTGGATCCGTAATGTCCCAGTTTAAAGGCGTCCAGCTGCACTGATGCTCCGCAGGAATCGAGAGCAAGAGACTGGACTCGTTGCTAGACCATTTCCGCAACTCCATGCACGCGGATTTTATCGCCCCCGATACTTGTGTCCGCTTATCCCTTGCCTCCTCCAACGTGTGACTTCCGGAAAGAATGTCATCCACATATATTTCGCTCATCAACACCTCTTCCGCCTTGGGAAACGAACGGCGCTCGTCCTTCTCCAACAGCTGGGGAACCCTGATTGCAGTGAACGGTGCTGACACCGTACCAAAGGGTAACGTTGACAACGCGAATATTGGGCGTCTTCCGGATGATCATCTATACAACGATACATCTTCTGTATATCCGCTGCAAAAACGAAACGATATTTCCGCCAATTCAGTATGACGTGCGACATGTCGTTCTGAAGGGCTGGCCCAGTCCACAACACGTCGTTTTGAGATCTTCCGTTGCTAGTCCTTGCGGAGGCTTTGAAAACGATTCTTTGCTTAAGCGACTGCGGCTCCTTCTTAAAGACCGCATGATGCGTCAACACACATTGTTGTGTACATGGCACATGAGGGGAACTGCAATCGCAAAACATAATAGAACATTTTTAATTTTGTGTAAATGAACGCCGGTAGATCGCAACTGCGTTAAGTTTGCAACTCGGCTCTGCATATCGCGGAGAGTGAAAAAGAGAAAACGGCCATACATAGAGGCAGCAACGGAAGTTTCTGGACCTTTCTAGACGTTTTCTTCGCTTCTTTTGGGATCGATTCGTGTGCATAACGGAATCGCAGCTGCACCTAGACTACAGGCCGTCGGCGCAAGACGACAGTTTTTTAA
>NW_024572139.1:0-1495 GCF_018153835.1 Drosophila eugracilis | reverse complement strand
TATAGCAATACTGCAACTTAGAATTGGGAAAAATGGGAAGAATTTAAGTTGGCATAATCTTTTGGTAATATTGTCCATTTTCGCGAGAAAGATTAAAGCTTCTGGTACAGCTGTGAAGATGATGCGAATTTGTTAGAAATTTAACTCGAAATCGAGGCAGAGATATACATTCAGTTTCGAGAAACTGGCTTGAATTGCCTTAACAGCCAATACATTATTAGGAAAAATGGGAAAATTTAAGTTGCTCATTTGAAAACGGTATATCGTCCATTTTCGCGAGAATGGATCCAAAATTCGGAATTTTGCTGTGAATGCAGTTTTGTTAGAAATTTAACAAGGAATCGAGAACGAAGATATGCATTCCAGATTCGAGTAACTATTGGCTTAGTTATAGCAATAATACTGCAACTTAAATTAGAAAAAATGGGAAAATTTAAGTTGTATTTGATAACGGCAATATTGTCCATTTTCGCGAGAAATGGATCAAAATTCGCAATTTTAGCTGTGAATGCAGTTTTGGTTAGAAATTTAACAAGAGAATCGAACGAATATGCCATTCCAAGATTCGAGAAACTATTGGCTTAGTTATAGCAATGCTGCAACTTAAATTAGGAAAAATGGGAAAATTTAAGTTGGCATATTTGATAAATATCGTCCATTTCCGCGAAGTGGATCAAAATTCGCAATTTTAGCTGTGAATGCAGTTTTGTTAGAAATCTAACAAGGAATCGAACGAGATATGCCATTCCAGATTCGAGAAACTATTGGCTTAGCATAGCAATAAACTGCAACTTAAATTAGGAAAAATGGGAAAATTTAAGTTGGCATGTTGATAACGGTAATATTGTCCATTTTCGCGAGAAATGGATCAAAAACTCGCAATTTTAGCTGTGAATGCAGATTTGTTTAGAAATTTAACAAGGAATCGGGCGCGAGGTAGGCCATTCCAGATTCAGTAACTATTGGCTTAGTTATAGCAATAATACTGCAATAACTTAAATTAGAAAAAAATGGGAAAATTTAAGGATTTGGCATAATTGCTAACAGTAATATCGTCCATTTCGCGAGAAACGGATCCAAAAATTCGCAATTTTAGCTGTGAATGCAGTTTGTTAGAAAATTAAACAAGGAATCGAACGAGATATGCCATTCAGATTCGAGTAACTATTGGCTTAGTTATAGCAATAATACTGCAACTTAAATTAGGAAAAATGGGAAAATTTAAGGTGGCATATTTGATAACGGAGTAATCATCGTCCATTTTCGCGAGAAATGGATCAAAATTCACGCAATTTTAGCTGTGAATGCAGGTTTTTGTTAGAAATTTAACAAGGAATCGAACGAGAATATGCCATTCAGATTCGAATAACCATTGGCTAGTTATAGCAATAATACTGCAACTTAAATTAGGAAAAATGGGGAAAACTTAAGTTGGCATATTGAAAACGAGTAATAGATCCATTTTCGCGAAGAATTGGATCAAAGTCGGAATTTT
>NW_024572138.1:0-3816 GCF_018153835.1 Drosophila eugracilis | reverse complement strand
AGGGCTGTTTCCCGGTTTTCCATCAGGGTTTCCCTGGCTTCCAACCCCTGGATCAAGTATGGTTCACCATCTTTCGGGTCACAGCATATGCTCAAATTTACGTTTCAGTTAGAGGCATATATGATATAAATATCATTATACATAACTATATAGAACCTTTTTGATTTGTGTTAATTAACTATAAATAGTTAAAACTAATCCCATTATAAAATGAAGTTAATTACGGCTATTAGGTTTATATCAATAACTTGCACATATGTTAGACTCTTGGTCCGTGTTTCAAGACGGGTCCCGAAGGTAGCCTGAATCTTTCGCATTGTTATCATACAAGTGCATATAATAAACACAAAATCAATGACTAATTATGCCATTATATAATTCCGAAAAATTAACACTGTATTCATATAAATCTATCAGCACTTTATCAAATTAACAACATTTTATTCTTGTGTTGGTAAAATGCAAGCAATTTAATTGGAATAGCTATAAGTTATATTTTATGATAAATTTTTGTAGCTAACTATTAGATTTGAAAGTATCATATATGGAAAATGCACTATTATCCTTATTATTGTTTAAAATATTACAATTATAATGATGATTTTCCACAACGGATATTCAGTTCATCGGGAAGCAGCTTACTCCCTAAGCAGTTTCACGTACTATTTAACTCTCTGTTCAGAGTTCTTTTTTCAACTTTCCTCACGGTACTTGTTTACCTCGGTCTCATGGTTATATTTGGTTTTGGATACACCACCCATGCTGCACTATCAAACTTGGCACGACTCTTTGGAAACATCATCTAGTAATCATTAACGTTATACGGGCCCTGGCACCCTCTATGGGTAAATGGCCTCATTTAGAAGGACTTAAATCATTAATTTCTCATACTGGAATATTGACGCTCCATACACTGCATCTCATTTGCCGCTTTATAGACAGTGACTTGAGTCTGAACTGATTTCTTTTCGCTCGCTACTCCACACTCTTAAAATACCTTATAATTAGGAAAAGCCATTATATGTCATTTGGTATTATATATATAAATGATGACCGCCACTACACCATCATTCCATGAAAATTCCTTTTTATTATTTAGTACGTAAATTGTTTTATTTGAATTATAAATAAATATAACAAATTTTTTGTTAACATTGGGATATTATACAATAATGATCCTTCCGCAGGTTCACCACGAAACCTTATTACGATCTTTTACTTCCTCTAAATAATCAAGTTCGAACTTTGCGAGAAACAACGCGTAGCCACAAGTCACGAAGTGATCGTCGGAGACCTCACTAAATAATTCAATCGGTAGTAGCGACGGGCGGTGTGTACAAAGGGCAGGGGACGTAATCAATGAGTTATTGACTCACACTTACAGAATTCCAAGTTCATGTGAACAGTTTCAGTTCACAATCAGCATATGAAGTGGTTCAGCGGTTTGCCTCTCATTAGGAAATACACGTTGATACCTTTCCATTGTAGCGCTTGTGCAGCCCAGGACATCTAAGGGCATCACAGACCTGTTATTGCTCAATCTCATTGTGCTAGACGCAATTTGTCCATTTAAAAATGATGTATATAATGGGACAAACCAACAGGTACAGCTCCACTTATACTTATTTCAAAGCTTCATCCAAACATTTTACTGCCACCGAATGAAGGCTATATAAGCCAGCACCATAATCCTGAAGTGTCTATTTAATATATTTGGAGTCTCGTTTCGTTGTCAAATTAACCAGACAAATCGCCACGAACTAAACGGCCATGCACCACCCATAGATTAGAAAAGAGCTATCAATCTGTCTTACACTTATGTTCGGACCTGGTAGTTTTCCTGTTGAGTCAAGAAAATTAAGCCGTGAGCTCCACTCTCAGTGGTGCCCTTCCGTCAATTCCCAAGTTTCAGCTTTTGCAACCATACTTCCCCAGACCCCAAAAGCTGGTTTCCCGGGAAGCGACTGAAACCATAAGTAGCTACACCGAATTGCTAGCTGGCATCGTTTATGGTTGGAAACTGGGAAAGACGGTATCAGTCGCCACTGAACCTCTAACTTTCCTTGATTAATGAAAACATCTTTGGCAAATGCTCTTAAGTTGGTCTTACAGCGGTCAAGAATTTCACCTCTCGCGTCCGTAATACTGTGTGCCCCCAAACTGCTTCTATTAATCATTACTCTGAAAACCAATGAAAGCAGAACAAGAGGTCTTATTCGATATCCATGCACAGAGTATTCAGGCATTTACAAAATATGTGCTTTAACACCTCTAATTTGTTCAAGTAATTATGACCCCAATAACACTCGTTTAAGAGCACTAGTAGGTTTTTAAATGGGAGGAACATATGAAAAAAAACATGCAAGTATCTCCAACACATATAAGAACTCCACCGATAATAAGCTTACATAAAGGTATAGTACTAACCACAAAATTGTAAAGTTGTACTACCCATCATGAAGCACAAGTTCAACTACGAACGTTTTAACCGCAACAACTTTCAATATACGCTATTGGAGCTGGAATTACGGCTGCCTGGCACCAGACTTGCCCTCATTGGTCCTTGTTAAGAGATTTAAAGTCTTGCTCATTCCAATTACAGGGCCTCGGATATAGCCTGTATTGATGTTTTCGTCCTGCCTCCCCAGGCTGGGAGTGGGTAATTTACGCGCCTGCTGCCTTCGCTAGATAAGCGGTGGCAGCCGTTCTCAGAGCTCCCTCTGCCTCGGAATCGAACCTATTCGTTACCCGTTAACCATGGGGTCTAGATACTACCATGCAAAAGTTGATGGGGCAGACATTTCGAAAGATGTTCGTCTGTCGTCGAGGTACACATGACCATACGATCTGCATGGTATCTAGAGTTCAACCAATAACGATCTTGCGATCGTAGCCTAATAAGCACATGTCATCCCATAAGGTTCATGTTTGTGCATGTAGCTCGTTACCCACAGTTATCGAAGTAACTGTTAACGATCTGAACCATAGCAAATATAATGAGCCTTTTATAGTTTCACTTTTAATTGTTGTGTACTTAAGAACTGGCCATATAAACCTTGTCATGAGACAAGCATATAACTACTGGCAGGATCCTGGCTTCAGGAATAATGTTTTTAATCCTTATTTCATTTTTCATATTTTGAATAGAAATTTGTATTTATCTTGTAAATAATTTATTTATTTCCCACTTCATTCCGAATACGGCCCTTATTAAAGCCATCATGTTCGTTTTTTTGTTCTCCAGTTTTAGTATCAATTGAAATAGTTTTCCAATACAATAATATATTATATATTTTTATATTACCTTTATACATAATTTCATTAAAATATCCATTTTTATTTCCAACTTTCTACAATATTATTGTATCCACACATATTGGTACGTCGTATAAATAGTAAGTTAAATCATTTGCATTTGATGATAAGTTTAAAATTTATCTTTTTCATATAAACTTTCAGAGTAATATATATTATAAAACCAGGGCAACATAGCAAAAATATATTTTACAATTCTGATCGCTGGACACATGCAAAGAAACGATGTTCTATGGTCCAGTTGTTGGGTAAATATACTGATGTATCAATCAAGTTGCAGTATATACCATATTTCTGTTATTTGATAATAATTGAAGCAATTGTAGTTATATATTAACTAACACCTTGGCCTTTGTTTCAACAGTATTATCTGGCAATAAATATTATTCCCGTGACAGTTCAATGATACAAGCGCCCATACGGATAATATTATTGTGCTGATTTCATTTTTATAATATTGACAAAAGAACATATATATATAAACCATAAAATTTTGATCAA
>NW_024572137.1:0-23208 GCF_018153835.1 Drosophila eugracilis | reverse complement strand
TCATATACATATTGAACCTATAAGTCATATTAATATAACTTATTAGATTTATATGTATAATATTCAATTTCTTATTATTATTGACATAACATAAGTTTTGGTCAATATATCTGGTCGGCAACCACTGCCTACCTATATGTTTTTTGGACACGCCTTCAGTGAAAACGTCATTTTCATACCAAGGTTTCATCATATTATGGATTTTTCTATTTTTTCCATATAATATAATTATATTTTTATATTATTTCATATAAATATTGTATTTATAAGTTATATCAATATATAACTTATTATATTTATATGTATAATACATAATTTCTTATTATAATTGACATAACATAAGTTTTGGTCAATATATCTGGTCGGCAACCACTGCCTACCTATATATGTTTTTGGACACGCCTTCAGTGAAAACGTCATTTTTCATACTAAGGTTTCATCATATTATGGATTTTTCTATTTTTTCCATATAATATATATATTTTTTTATATTATTTCATATAAATATTGTATTTATAAGTTATATCAATATATAACTTATTATATTTATATGTATAATACATAATTTCTTATTATAATTGACATAACATAAGTTTTGGTCAATATATCTGGTCGGCAACCACTGCCTACCTATATATGTTTTTTGGACACGCCTTCAGTGAAAACGTCATTTTTCATACTAAGGTTTCATCATATTATGGATTTTTCTATTTTTTCCATATAATATATATATTTTTTTATATTATTTCATATAAATATTGTATTTATAAGTTATATCAATATATAACTTATTATATTTATATGTATAATACATAATTTCTTATTATAATTGACATAACATAAGTTTTGGTCAATATATCTGGTCGGCAACCACTGCCTACCTATATATGTTTTTGGACACGCCTTCAGTGAAAACGTCATTTTTCATACTAAGGTTTCATCATATTATGGATTTTTCTATTTTTTCCATATAATATATATATTTTTTTATATTATTTCATATAAATATTGTATTTATAAGTTATATCAATATATAACTTATTATATTTATATGTATAATACATAATTTCTTATTATTATTGACTTAACATAAGTTTTGGTCAATATATCTGGTCGGCAACCACTGCCTACCTATATATGTTTTTGGACACGACTTCAGTAAAAACGTCATTTTTCATACTAAGGTTTCATCATATTATGGATTTTTCTATATTTTCCATATAATATAGATATATTTTCTTATTATTTCATATAAATATTGTATTTATAAGTTATATCAATATATAACTTATCATATTTATATGTATAATACATAATTTCTTATTATTATTGACATAACATAAGTTTTGGTCAATATATCTGGTCGGCAACCACTGCCTACCTATATATGTTTTTGGACACGCCTTCAGTGAAAACGTCATTTTTCATACTAAGGTTTCATCATATTATGGATTTTTCTATTTTTTCCATATAATGTATATATTTTTTTGTATTATTTCCATATAAGTATTGTATTTATAAGTTATATCAATATATAACTTATTATATTTATATGTATTATACATAATTTCTTAATATTTTTGACATAACATAAATTTTGGTCAATATATCTGGTCGGCAACCACTTCCTACCACATAATATAAATATAGATATATTTTCTTATTATTTCATATAAATATTGTATATATAAGTCATATCAATATATAAATTATTATATATTTATATGAATAATGTTAAATATCTTATTATTGGGATAACATAAGTTTTGGACGGCAACAACTGCCTGCCTATGTTTATATGTTATTTTCCTATATAATATAGAAATATTGTATAGGTTTTTCTTATATATATATATAAATATATTATATATATAATATATAATAATTATAGGTACACACGCACATGTGTGAAAACCTTCTTAATAATCCATTCATTTATTATTATACCAAGTCAATCCATCGTTATTTAAGAATTTTACAGATATCATATTAAGATAATTTAGTTACTTTATGATACGAATTATTGTACTTGTATAATTTCTTTATTTATATAGAAGTTTTTTTATTATGGCGTCACTAATAATATGACGTTTCATTTGGCTACCATTATGGGGACTATTGGACACCTATAGATTCCCATATTATTAACTTAGTCTCTTTTATGAGACTTGTACTTGTATAATTTCTTTCTTTATATAGAAATGTTTTTATTACGGCGTCACTAATAAAATGACGTTTCAGTTGGCTACCATTATGGGGACTATTGGACACCTATAGATTCCCATATTATTAACTTAGTCTCTTTATGAGACTTGTACTTGTATAATTTCTTTCTTTATATAGAAATGTTTTTATTACGGCGTCACTAATAAAATGACGTTTCAGTTGGCTACCATTATGGGGACTATTGGACACCTATAGATTCCCATATTATTAACTTAGTCTCTTTATGAGACTTGTACTTGTATAATTTCTTTCTTTATATAGAAGTGTTTTTATTACGGCGTCACTAATAATATGACGTTTCATTTGGCTACCATTATGGGGACTATTGGACACCTATAGACTCCCATATTATTAACTTAGTCTCTTTATGAGACTTGTACTTGTATAATTTCTTTATTTATATAGAAGTGCTTTTATTACGGCGTCACTAATAAGATGACGTTTCATTTGGCTACCATTATGGGGACTATTGGACACCTATAGACTCCCATATTATTAACTTAGTCTCTTTATGAGACTTGAACTTGTATAATTTCTTTATTTATGTAGAAGTGCTTTTATTACGGCGTCACTAATAAGATGACGTTTCATTTGGCTACCATTATGGGGACTATTGGACACCTATAGACTCCCATATTATTAACTTAGTCTCTTTATGAGACTTGTACTTGTATAATTTCTTTATTTATATAGAAGTGCTTTTATTACGGCGTCACTAATAAGATGACGTTTCATTTGGCTACCATTATGGGGACTATTGGACACCTATAGATTCCCATATTATCAATTAGTCTCTTTATGAGACTTGTACTTGTATAATTTCTTTATTTATGTAGAAGTGGTTTTATTACGGCGTCACTAATAAGATGACGTTTCATTTGGCTACCATTATGGGGACTATTGGACACCTATAGATTCCCATATTATTAACTTAGTCTCTTTATGAGACTTGTACTTGTATAATTTCTTTATTTATGTAGAAGTGGTTTTATTACGGCGTCACTAATAAGATGACGTTTCATTTGGCTACCATTATGGGGACTATTGGACACATATAGACTCCCATATTATTAACTTAGTCTCTTTATGAGACTTGTACTTGTTTAATTTCTTTTTTTATATATCTCTCTTTATATACATCTCTTATTAGATAATGAACCTTCATTTCGCTGCCTTCATCAAAATGGGAACTATTGGACACTTATAGACTCCCATTGTAGCCAATGAAGGCAAGCTGGTTACTTATAAATTATATATACTTTAAAATATTCTTTATTATCGTAATAATTAAAAATATATCAAAAATATATATAATTTATATGTACCTTCTATACATGTATATACATAAACATTTTGTTATAGCATTAATATATATTAAATAATATATAATAATATTATAAGCCAATGTCAATATATACATATATTTTTTAAATAGATGATATAGATAGAAATCCATCCATCCATATCATCTAATCGAATCATCAAGCAAAGGATAAGCTTCAGTGGATCGCAGTATGGCAGCTGCTCAACCACTTACAACACCTTGCCTGTTACAAAAGTCGTTTACAATTGATTCTAGGCTTTGTCATTGTATTAAATAATGTTTTTATATGTAACTAGCGCGGCATCAGGTGATCGAAGATCCTCCCAATTTACTATGTTACAAATTACATTGGCATCACATCCATTGTCGTTTATAAAGTAAATTATAAACTTTAAATGGTTTAGAAGCCATACAATGCAAATTGCCCCTTATTTATCATTGCAGTCCAGCACGGATACGACCTTAGAGGCGTTCAGGCATAATCCAACGGACGTAGCGTCATACCACTGTTCGCTCGAACAAGTATTGTGCCATTGGTCCGTACCTGCGGTTCCTCTCGTACTACGCAGGAATGCTGTCGCAACAACGTTTTGTCATTAGTAGGGTAAAACTAACCTGTCTCACGACGGTCTAAACCCAGCTCACGTTCCCTTGCATGGGTGAACAATCCAACGCTTGGTGAATTTTGCTTCACAATGATAGGAAGAGCCGACATCGAAGGATCAAAAAGCGACGTCGCTATGAACGCTTGGCCGCCACAAGCCAGTTATCCCTATGGTAACTTTTCTGACACCTCTTGTTAAAAACTCTTTAAACCAAAAGGATCGATAGGCCGAGCTTTTGCTGTCCCTGTGTGTACTGAACACCGAGATCAAGTCAGCATTTGCCCTTTTGCTCTATGTGTGGTTTCTGTCCGCACTGAGCTGGCCTTGGGACACCTCCGTTATTATTTGAGAGATGTACCGCCCCAGTCAAACTCCCTACCTGGCAATGTCCTTGAATTGGATCATACCTGAGTAATTGGAGTTATACCAAATTTTCAAATCAAAAATACATAAATGCACCGTTTTATTAAAGAATTTGTTTGCAATTATATAACAAACTCGTGATACTTTGATCAAGAAGCTTGCATCAAAACCCAATACCATAAGACATAATAAATATATCCGTATAATGGCTAGGAAATGATACACGTTCCATTTAATCAAGTAAGTAAGGAAACAATAAGAGTAGTGGTATTTCATTGGCGATACCAAACCGAGGTCTAATATCTCCCACTTATTCTACACCTCTTATGTCTCCTTACACTGCCAGATTAGAGTCAAGCTCAAAAGGGTCTTCTTTCCCCGCTAATTATTCCAAGCCCGTTCCCTTGGCTGTGGTTTCGCTAGATAGTAGATAGGGACAGGCGTGTCTCGGATCTCTCCGATCTTATTTTACGTGGCGTGTTCCACACTGAAGGGATTACAACCACGGCACTCGAATATACCTACAAGTAGGCATATAGTGCATGGGCAAGGATGGTACGCCTGCCAGCGCCCCAGACTAGAAGCTATAGCTATGTACATAGCGACCACTCTGGTACCTGTCGAATATGCGCTTGCCGGGCAACATACTCCCTCTGGATAAGAGGCGAGGTGTATCTATCACCTCTGCCGCTCTATGGGTCGCAGCACCCGAGTTGTATAACGCAACTCCACGTCGAATCAAGAAGATTCTACCCGCGATTTAGGTATCAACCACAGCCACCACGATACTCCCACTAGGGGGCCTACCTCAAATGGTAGTGCTTGGACACTATCCAAACCCGTGGTACCGAAGTTTGTGGGCTCGGTGACCCACCCCTTTAGCTCCGACAAGCTCGGATGGGGGGCCCTGCCATGTTAGTCGCCTCTTACGACAAGCTATGGCGAACTGTGGTGGTATTCTTCGCCGCCAACCACACGGCACAGAAAAATTGGCCTTAAAGGCCCCTCCTCCTTCGAAACACTTCCTCAGCAAACTCCGTGAGTCTCCTGGTCCTGTCGCTGCTCTCCAGAATCCTTCCAAATGTCCAGTTTCCACCAACGCGCTGCAAACCGAGTCCATCAAGGTCTCGCAAGTCTGCATAGAGGGGGCAAGCACATAGGACGTGCTCCCAGTCCTCATTTGGATCGCCGCATGAGCATGCGGGGAATCGCTGAGGCCTCTGCTATGCAGAAATGCGTTGAACGACCCGTGCCCTGTCATCAAGAATCCTGCGCGCATCGAGAAACCGAAATTCCGATTCCGGTAAACGAACCCTGCATCCGGGATGAACTTGTGAGTCACCCGACCGAGCGAATCACCATCATCCCATCTGCTCTGCCAGTCCGACAGGAGGCATTCGTTTACTCGCGCAATTCGTTGTGTCCAGCTCAGACCTGAAATGTCCTCGCCATAGAGCCAGTCGTCCTCCTCCAACGGGTATCCACGCTTCAACTTGTACTTGACTGCTACTTTCATAGCAGCCAAGTCAAGAGGCGGGGCTCCAGCAAGTACCTGCAGCGCCAGGGTTGACACTGTGCGGCATACCGGGAGGCATCCTAAAAGAATCTGCCTCTGGCAGGCAAGAAGTCGCCTCCTGGCTACAACTTGCCTCGTCGTCACGACATACCATACCGAGGCACCAAACAGTGCACAAGGCACCATGAGTCCGGCATAGATGATTCGCCTGGCCCGAGGACTGAATCCCCAGTCGACTCGTAGCACACGCGCCAATGCTCCCACGACTCCGGTCATTCGCTGACGCAGCGACGTGATGTGCATGAGAAAGTTCATGCGCTCACTGACCGTGATGCCAAGGTACCGACAGCTGCGAACGTATGGGAGATTTGCTCCTGCAGATCTCACCAACGGGGGCGCGCGAGGGCACCCTTCAGCAGCATAATCACCGTCTTGCTGGTGGAAACGGTTACACCGATTTCCATACCCCACGATTCAACGATGGACATCAGTTGCGCTCCTTTGTTCTCCAGCACGGCTCGGGAGTTGCCTTCGACAAGGAGGAGCAGGTCATCCGCATACGCGCTGAAAGCACAGTATGACTGGAGACGCCGGAGCAGAACATCCATTAGCAGATCCCAAATAAATGGGCCACTAATGGATCCCTGCGGGCAACCTCTAGTTACTGGAACGTTCACAGTTCCAGAACTGCTTCGGATCTCTGCTCTTCTGTCTGAGAAGAAGCTCTGCCACAAGCTCAACTCTCGGCATCCCAAGTCGGCGAGTCGGCGCAGTGCAGCACTCCACTCGACGTTGTCAAACGCTCCCTTGAAATCCACGAAGATCCCGAGCACGTATCGCGCCGGGCTGGCTGCGACACAGCTCTTCACGTGTCTCCAAGCATCGTCGACACATCGTCCTTGACGAAATCCGAACTGCCATCTGCATCCTTCCGGAAGAACTTCTCTCACACGATTAACCATGATGGCCTCAAGCACCTTGCCAAATACTGGCAGCAGGCATATCCCACGGTACGACGAGGGTTCGCACCTATCCTTGTCGGGCCCCTTGAGTAGCGCCACTACTCGTGGACACTTCCACTCTCGGGGGAAGTAACCCGTCTGGATGCAACGGGAATATAGCGCCGTTAGATGCTGAGGTATGGCGCGCCACACTGCTTTGCAAATAGTGCCATTGATGCCGTCCATGCCAGGAGAGCGTCTGCTCTTCAACCTGGCGACACAAGCATCAACCTCTACTTCCTCGAGGGCCGGTGGGACCTCCTCCGCTCCGGCAATCGGTGCATTCGACTCCGCAACTGGGAAAAAGTTACGAAGGAGCACTCGCGCACAGTCACCCCAATTGGTGACCAGCTCGCCATCAACGCGGAGGCACCCAATCTCCGTGCACTTTTTGCGTCCTCGGCAGATCTTGTAGACGCGCCCCCAGGGATCGTGTGCATTATCCCCTACAAACCGCTTCCAGTTTTCGTCCTTCGTCTTTAGGATAGACTTCCTGTAATCGGCTGAGGCTTCCCTCAGCGCGATTACAAGTAGTTCAGCTGCATTTCTGTCGCCCCGACGGTTGGCATTTTGAAGTCGGCGGCGAAGCCTCCGCACTTCACGCCTTTCCGCGTTCAGGCTGGCGGTCCACCAGACTGACTTCCTCCTGGGCGATGTTGGTGCTCTTCTTCCCATTGAGAGGTCGCACACCTCGTGCACCATACTGCGCAAGGTCGAGACTTGGTGGTCTAGCGGCGATTGCGATTCTCTCGGAATGGTTTCTGCCCGATTTACCAACTCTTGCTCAAACAATTGCCAGCGAGCATTGGAGGTGTTCCAGGACGGCACAGGAGCTATGCTCTCAACTGTGCGCGTGGTCGTTGGTGTTGCCACAACATTGATTATGTTATGGTCACTCAACTCCCACTCGTCCACTCTCCATTCAAATGTGGCCCATGTAGATGCTGCATCGCTGGCAATTGTCACGTCGATATCACTACTCCTCCGGTAGGTATCGAACGTGAACACCGGGCTGGGCTGGTTTAGCGGAACGGCTCCATTTACTAGCATCCATTCAGCCAGCAGCTCGCCCCGGCCGTAGTTTGCAAGGCCCTCGGGGTTCCGAGGGAGCTTGCTGAACCACAAGGGGGATGCTGCATTGGCGTCGAGACCTAGGATTGCGGGGGTTCTGTTGGCAAGCAGTCGGACTGTATCCATGTATCTTAGGTATGGTTCGAGGCTGGTGCCGAACTGGCAGTACACCGAGCAGAGGAAAATTGTGCCAAAACTGCCCTCAGCTCTCACGCATACTCCGAATTCGGTGACCAGCGACACCACTGGCATGCAAATGACGTCCGGATCGTCAATAAAAATCGCCGCTTTATTTCGCTTGTCTGCGAATATTTTCACACCATAAGGGAGGCCCGTTATTCTCCCATTCCTGTCCACATACGGCTCCTGTACTAGCGCGAATGTGTGACGTAAGTCCCTCATCCGGACGCCGAGCTCGATGGTAGCAGCTCGGCCACGACCACAATTTGTTTGGATGAACCTAAACATTAATGTCTAGAGTTCACCCGCGCTAGCACTGCCGCATACACCGGGCAGCTCGGGGACAGCATGTTGTGTCCCGAAGGATGCCCGTAGAACCGGCAGTTTCGGCAGTCCACCGGGTTGGTGCAACTACGCGCACTGTGCCCGGACTGTCCGCACTGTCTGCAGACATTCTCTTTTTGCTTGCAGTCTGAGATCTTGTGGTTAAATCCGACACACCTGTGACAGGCGTACGTCCTGACAAGTGCCCTGCATCGGTAAGAGAACCATTTGATATAGATCCTCCCACCTTCTAGCAGGTCTAGCACTTTCGGCTCGCACTCCAGAGTCACGTTGACCGTGGCTCCGTCTGCGACCGTCCAGGGCTTACTTTCGAGATGCACCGCCCTGCAGAACTCCGCCTGCGAGATGTGCTCCTTGAGGTTGTTGGTGAACAGCTCCTCCATAAACTCCTCCGGAGCAATCTGCGTTGCGACATCTTGAACAATCAGTTTTGGCCGCAGTGCAGTATTCTGCTTTACCTCAAGGCCTATCTCACCAAACTTCTTGTTCGCAACTACCTTGCGAATTTCGCCTGATGAGGGGGCGCGGATTATTGCGCCGCCACGCGCAAGCCCTCTCACCTCATGCAGGCGAACACCGAGCGAAGGGGCAATCTCCTTGCGCACCTTTTCAGCAACCTCCTTGCCCGAAATGTTCGGGTCCTTGCTCATGACCACGGCCGACCACGTCTCGCGTGGTTTCCGCGGCGCGGGCACAGGAGCACCTGAAGGCACCGGCAGGCTGGGGTATGCAGATGCATACCCAGCAGGTGGCTTGGAGACCACAGCCGGCACCATTACGGACCTCTGGGACGACGGGGGTGGCATCCGTTGCTGGTCGCAAATAGCCTGCAACGCAGCGTTTTGCGACGACAGCGACAGCACCAACCCCTCGAAGCCGCTAAGGCACCTCATCATGGCGCAGGCCTGCTCAGTCGAAAGTTTGGTGGCAACGAATTCCCTAAAGAAAGCCTCCTTTACCCTGGCCAGCTCCGCCACAGTATCGTTAGTCGACGCTATGACAGGAGGCTGGACGGGGGCACGGGGAGGGGCAGCAGCTGGGGCAGCACCAGCGTTCCTGTTGGTAGCCGGGGTAGCAGCAGCGGGGGTAGCAGCAGCGGGGGTAGGAGCAGCGGGGGTAGCAGCAGCGGGGGTAGCAGCAGCGGGGGCAGCTACGGGGGCAGCTACGGGGGCAGTTGCGGGGCAGCTGCGGGGGCGGCAGCGGGGGTTTCAATGCCTGCAACGGCTGCTTTGGTTTGGCCCACCTTCTTTTTAGCCATTGCCTTCTTGGCCTTCTTGTTTACAGCAATTTTTACTTTTTTTTTTTTTTTTTTTTATTTTTTATTTTTTTAAATAATAAATATAAATAAATTATAAATAAATAAAATTAAAATTTTTTATTTTATTTTTTTTTAAATTTTTTTTTTTTTTTTTTTTTTTTATTTTTTTTTTTAAAGTAGATAGGGACAGGCGTGTGTCTCGGATCCCTCAACTTATTTTACGTGGCGTGTTCCACACTGAAGGGATTACAACCACGGCACTCGAATATGCCTAGATTTAGGCATATAGTGCACGGGCGCGGATGGTACGCCGGCCAGCGCCCCAGACTGAAGCTATAGCTATGTACATAGCGGACCACCCTGGTACCTGTCGAGTATGTGCTTTGTTTGTGTCGGGCAACATACTCCCTCCGGAGGAGAGGCGAGGTGTATCTATCACCTCTGCTGCTCTATGGGTCACAGCACCCGAGTTGTATAACGCAACTCCACGTCGAATCTGAAGATTCTACCCGCGATGTAGGTATCAACCACAGCCACCACGATACTCCCACTAGGGGGCCAACCTCATTTGGTAGTGCTTGGAGCACTACCAACCCGTGGTACCGAAGTTTGTGGGCTCGGTGACCCACCCCTTTAGCTCCGACAAGCTCGGATGGGGGGCCCTGCCATGTTAGTCGCCTCTTACGACAAGCTATGGCGAACTGAGGCAGTATTCTACGCCGCTAACCACACGGCACAGGGATATGGACCCTAACGGCCCCTTCTTCTCCGAAACACCTCCTCAGCAAACTCTGCGAGTCTCCTGGTCCTGTCGCTGCTCTCCAGAATCCTTCCAAATGTCCAGCTTCCGCCAACGTGCTGCAAACCGAGTCCATCGAGGTCTCGCAAGTCTGCATAGAGGGGGCAAGCACATAAGATATGCTCCCAGTCCTCGTTTGGATCGCCACATGAACATGCGGGGGAATCACTGAGGCCTCTTCTATGCAGAAATGCATTGAACGACCCATGCCCTGTCATCAGGAATCCTGCGCGCATCGAAAATCCAAAATTCGGATTCCGATAGACGAACCCTGCATCTGGGATGAACTTGTGAGTCACCCGACCGAGTGAGTCACCATCATCCCATCTGCTCTGCCAGTCCGACAGGAGGCATCCGTCTATCCGCGCAATTCGTTGTGTCCAGCTAAGACCTGAGATGTCTTCGCCATAGAGCCAGTCGTTCTCCTCCAGCGGGTATCCACGCTTCAACTTGTACTTGACTGCCATTCCCATAGCAGCCAAGTCAAGAGGCGGGGCTCCAGCAAGCACCTGCAGTGCCAGGGTTGACACTGTACGGCATACCGGGAGGCATCCTAAGAGGATAAGCCTCTGGCAGGCAAGAAGTCGCCTCCTGGCCACAACTTGTCTCGTCGTCACGACATACCATACCGAGGCACCAAATAGTGCACAAGGCACCATGAGTCCGGCATAGATAGTACGCCTGGCCCGAGGACTGAATCCCCAGTCAGCTCGTAGCACACGCGACAATGCTCCGACAACTCCGGTCATTCGCTGACGCAGCGATGCGATGTGCATGAAGAAGTTCATGCGCTCACTGACCGTGATGCCAAGGTACCGACAGCTGCGAACGTATGGGAGATTTGCTCCTGCAGATCTCACCAACGGGGGACGCGCGAGGGCACCCTTCAGCAGCATAGTTACCGTCTTGCTGGTGGAAACGGTTACACCGATTTCCGTACCCCACGTTTCAACGATGGACATCAGTTGCGCTCCTTTGTCCTCCAGCACGGCTCGGGAGTTGCCTTCGACAAGAAGAAGCAGGTCATCCGCATACGCGCTGAATGCGCAGTATGACTGGAGGCGTCGGAGCAGAACATCCATCAGCAGATCCCAAATAAAAGGGCCACTGATAGATCCCTGCGGGCAACCTCTAGTTACCGGAACGTTCACAGTTCCGGAACTGCTTCGGATCTCTGCTCTTCTGTCTGAGAAGAAGCTCTGCCACAAGCTCAACTCTCGGCATCCCAAGTCGGCGAGCCGGCGCAGTGCAGCACTCCACTCGACGTTGTCAAACGCTCCCTTGAAATCCACGAAGATCCCGAGCACGTATCGCGCCGGGCTGGCGGCGACACTGCTCTTCACGTGCCTCCAAGCGTCATCCACACATCGTCCTTGGCGAAATCCGAACTGCCATCTGCATCCTTCCGGAAGAACTTCTCTCACACGATCCACCATGATGGCCTCAAGCACCTTGCCAAAAACTGGCAGCAGGCAAATCCCACGGTACGACGAGACAGGGACAGTAGGAATCTCGTTAATCCATTCATGCGCGTCACTAATTAGATGACGAGGCATTTGGCTACCTTAAGAGAGTCATAGTTACTCCCGCCGTTGACCCGCGCTTACTTGAATTTCTTCACTTTGACATTCAGAGCACTGGGCAGAAATCACATTGTGTCAACACCCGCTAGGGCCATCACAATGCTTTGTTTTAATTAGACAGTCGGATTCCCCAAGTCCGTGCCAGTTCTGAATTGATTGTTAATTGATAATCGTTATAATTAATAAGAACTAATTGGTTTAACCCAACTAGTATTCTTAAAAATTTTAGCAAGAAAGTTCCACAATTGGCTACGTAACTAAACTATCCGGGGAACAAGTAACTACCATAAATGATAGAAACTCTATTTACCCAGAACGAGCACATAAACCATGTTATTGTTTCCCAATCAAGCCCGACTATCTCAATCTTCAGAGCCAATCCTTATCCCGAAGTTACGGATCTAATTTGCCGACTTCCCTTACCTACATTATTCTATCGACTAGAGACTCTTCACCTTGGAGACCAGCTGCGGATATTGGTACGGCCTGTTGAGAAGTTTGCGTGTCCCCACCATAAATTTTCAAGGTCCGAGGAGAAAATATCGACACAACAGTATATGTCATGCTCTTCTAGCCCATCTACCATATCTCTCTGCGAAAGACTTCCATGGTAGTACGGCTATAAAACAGAAAAGAAAACTCTTCCGATATCTCTCGACGGCTTCTTTATGGTCGTTCCTGTTGCCAGGATGAGCACGAGGCCCATATTTAATAACAAACGGATACTCAACAGGTTACGGAATTGGAACCGTATTCCCTTTCGTTCAAAATTATTCAAGTATATTATTTCCAGCTTTTATTTGTATATTTCAGTTTTTACTTGAAAATTTTCGGCTTTCGCCTTGAACTTAGGACCGACTAACTCGTGATCAACCACTGTTCACACGAAACCCTTCTCCACTTCAGTCCTCCAAGGTCTCATTCGATTATTTGCTACTACCACCAAGATCTGTACCAATGGCAGCTCCATGCAGGCTTACGCCAAACACTTCTACGCATACCATTGTACCTTCCTACTCACTAAAGTTTCAAAATTTATATTACAAGTAATATAAATCATCTACTTTAGCGGTAATGTATAGGTATACAACTTAAGCGCCATCCATTTTAAGGGCTAGTTGCTTCGGCAGGTGAGTTGTTACACACTCCTTAGCGGATTTCGACTTCCATGATCACCGTCCTGCTGTTTTAAGCAACCAACGCCTTTCATGGTATCTGCATGAGTTGTTAATTTGGGCACCGTAACATTACGTTTGGTTCATCCCACAGCGCCAGTTCTGCTTACCAAAAGTGGCCCACTGGGCACATTATATCATAACCTTAAACTTCATATCAAGAAAGTTAAGGTTCTTACCCATTTAAAGTTTGAGAATAGGTTAAGATCGTTTCGACCCTAAGGCCTCTAATCATTCGCTTTACCAGATAAGATTATTTTATATAATATTAAAATGCACCAGCTATCCTGAGGGAAACTTCGGAAGGAACCAGCTACTAGATGGTTCGATTGGTCTTTCGCCCCTATACTCAATTCTGACAATCGATTTGCACGTCAGAACTGTTTCGGTCTTCCATCAGGGTTTCCCCTGACTTCAACCTGATCAAGTATAGTTCACCATCTTTCGGGTCACAGCATATATGCTCAAGGTACGTTCCAGTTAGAGGCATATATGATATAAATATCATTATACATAACTATATAGAACGCCCCGGGATTGTGTTAATTAACTATAAATAGTTAAAAAACTAATCCCATTATAAAGCCAAGTTAATTACGCTATTAGGTTTATATCCCAATAACTTGCACATATGTTAGACTCCTTGGTCCGTGTTTCAAGACGGGTCCCGAAGGTATCCTGAATCTTTCGCATTGTTAATCATACAAGTGCATATAATAAACACAAAAATCAATGATAATTATGCCATTATATAATTCCGAAAAATTAACGCACTGTATTCATATAAATCTATCAGCACTTTATCAAATTAATAACATTTATTCTGTGTTAAAATGCAAGCAATTTAATTGGAATAAACTATAAGTTATATTTTATGATAAATTTTGTATGCTAATAGATTACAATGTCCTTATATGGAAAAAATGCACACTATTATCATAATATTGTTTAAATATTACAATTATAATGATGAATTTTCCATAACGGATATTCAGGTTCATCGGGCTTAACCTCTAAGCAGTTTCACGTACTATTTAACTCTCTATTCAGAGTTCTTTTCAACTTTCCCTCACGGTACTTGTTTACTATCGGTCTCATGGTTATATTTAGTTTTAGATGGAGTTTACCACCCACTTAGTGCTGCACTATCAAGCAACACGACTCTTTGGAAACATCATCTAGTAATCATTAACGTTATACGGGCCTGGCACCCTCTATGGGTAAATGGCCTCATTTAAGAAAGGACTTAAATCATTAATTTCTCATACTAGAATATTGACGCTCCATACACTGCATCTCACATTTGCCATATAGACAAAGTGACTTAGTGCTGAACTGATTTCTTTTCGCTCGCCGCTACTAAGAAAATCCTTGTTAGTTTCTTTTCCTCCCCTAATTAATATGCTTAAATTCAGGGGGTAGTCCCATATGAGTTGAGGTTGTATATAACATTTTTAATGCAATTAATTCTTTTATATATATAATGATAAAAACATTTTAATAAATTCGTTTACAATTATATTTCCATTTTTATATGCTATTTTAAACGAATCAACGAAGAACAATAACATTTCCATTTGCTTTCAATTTTCATATCATTAATATGAGACAATTCTAGATAAATTTTTATGCTAGACATTTCTCAGTATTATTTGACTGAAATCGAAAATATTTCTCTTCGTTTTTTCACATTCAAATAAATAACAAATGCGAGATAATGTTTTTTCATACATTTTTTTAATATTATGAATAAAATAATTTAATTATTTGTATCCAATAATATACCATACGCTTATAAAATCTGATTTCAAATTTTATAAACAACTTAATTAGCATAGTCTTACAACCCTCAACCATATGTAGTCCAAGCAGCACTATAAAATTAATTAAAGTACTATAACAGCATGGACTGCGATATGCGTTCAAAATGTCGATGTTCATGTGTCCTGCAGTTCACACGATGACGCACAGTTTGCTGCGTTCTTCATCGACCCATGAGCCGAGTGATCCACCGCTTAGAGTTTTAATATTTGGTTTTTTAATTTTGTCATTTATGTTTTTATTGAAAGAAATTAAAAATACACCATTTTACTGGCATATATCAATTCCTTCAATAAATATGTTTTTATACCTAAAATAAATGTTGCGAAATGTCTTAGTTTTATATAAGCAATGTATATCAAGTGATTTACGGGCAATTTACGGTATGAATACTTTTTAAGCGATATACATTGGGATTTATATAAAACATTAACCTGAAGAATACCAGGTACAACATTGTATATTTTAGGTTGTTGCATAATCCAACGTATGCTCATAGCTGAGATGAACAATACATATTCGCAACGCGTGTTATATTATGGTCCATATACACACATGATAAATATTATTTAAAAATGCATTTGCATTTTGACTTTGTGCCTCTTATAATAAAGTCTTTCTCCTCCTCCATCCACACTCCATAAAATACATATAATTAAGGAAAAGCCATTATATGTTCATTTGTGTTGATATATATATAATGATGACCGCCACTACACCATCATTTTTTGAATTTCATGAATTCTTTTTGTTATTTATTTTGGCAAATTGTTTTTATTTGAATTATAAATAAATATAATACAAATTTTTTTTAACGGTAAGGATATTATACAATAATGATCCTTCCGCAGGTTCACCTACGGAAACCTTGTTACGACTTTTACTTCCTCTAAATAATCAAGTTCGGTCAACTTTTGCGAAACAACCGTAACACACAAGGCGTCACAGTGATCACGTCCGGAGACCTCACTAAATAATTCAATCGGTAGTAGCGACGGGCGGTGTGTACAAAGGGCAGGGACGTAATCAATGCGAGTTAATGACTCACACTTACTGGGAATTCCAAGTTCATGTGAACAGTTTCAGTTCACAATCCCAAGCATGAAAGTGGTTCAGCGGTTTTACCCGGACCTCTCGGTCTAGGAAATACACGTTGATACTTTCATTGTAGCGCGCGTGCAGCCCAGGACATCTAAGGGCATCACAGACCTGTTATTGCTCAATCTCATTATTGCTAGACGCAATTTGTCCATTTAAGAAGCTAGTGTCCTTATAATGGGACAAACCAACAGGTACGGCTCCACTTATATAAACACATTCAAACACAATAAACATTTTACTGCCACCGTGAATGAAGGCTATATAAGCTTCAGCACCATAATCCTGAAGATATCTATTTAATATATTTGAGTCTCGTTCGTTATCGGAATTAACCAGACAAATCACTCCACGAACTAAGAACGGCCATGCACCACCACCCATAGATTCGAGAAAGAGCTATCAATCTGTCTTACACACTTATGTTCGGACCTGGTAAGTTTTCCCGTGTTGAGTCAAATTAAGCCGCAGGCTCCACTCCTGGTGGTGCCCTTCCGTCAATTCCTTTAAGTTTCAGCTTTGCAACCATACTTCCCCCGGAGCCCAAAAGCTTTGGTTTCCCGGGAAGCGACTGAGAGAGCCATAAAAGTAGCTACACCCAATTGCTAGCTGGCATCGTTTATGGTTAGAACTAGGGCGGTATCTGATCGCCTTCGAACCTCTAACTTTCGTTCTTGATTAATGAAAACATCTTTGGCAAATGCTTTCGCTTAAGTTAGTCTTACGACGGTCCAAGAATTTCACCTCTCGCGTCGTAATACTAATGCCCCCAAACTGCTTCTATTAATCATTACCTCTTGATCTGAAAACCAATGAAAGCAGAACAGAGGTCTTATTTCATTATCCCATGCACAGAATATTCAGGCATTTGAAGCCTGCTTTAAGCACTCTAATTTGTTCAAAGTAATTGTACCGGCCCACAATAACACTCGTTTAAGAGCACTAATGCAGGTTTTTAAATAGGAGGAACATATGAAAAAATACAAGTATCTCAACACATATAAGAACTCCACCGGTAATACGCTTACATACATAAAGGTATAGTACTAACCACAATTGTAAGTTGTACTACCCGTATGAAGCACAAGTTCAACTACGAACGTTTTAACCGCAACAACTTTAATATACGCTATTGGAGCTGGAATTACCGCGGCTGCTGGCACCAGACTTGCCCTCCAATTGGTCCTTGTTAAAGGATTTAAAGTGTACTCATTCCAATTACAGGGCCTCGGATATGAGTCCTGTATTGTTATTTTTCGTCACTACCTCCCCGAGCTGGGAGTGGGTAATTTACGCGCCTGCTGCCTTCCTTAGATGTGGTAGCCGTTTCTCAGGCTCCCTCTCCGGAATCGAACCCTGATTCCCCGTTACCCGTTGCAACCATGGTAGTCCTAGATACTACCATCAAAAGTTGATAGGGCAGACATTTGAAAGATCTGTCGTCGGTACATGACCATACGATCTGCATGTTATCTAGAGTTCAACCAATATAACGATCTTGCGATCGCTTGGTTTTAGCCTAATAAAAGCACATGTCCCATAAGGTTCATGTTTTAATTGCATGTATTAGCTCTAGAATTACCACAGTTATCCAAGTAACTGTTAACGATCTAAGGAACCATAACTGATATAATGAGCCTTTTGCGGTTTCACTTTTAATTCGTGTGTACTTAGACATGCATGGCTTAATCTTTGAGACAAGCATATAACTACTGGCAGGATCAACCAGAATAATGTTTTTAATCATATTTCATTTTCATATTTTTGAATAGAAATTTGTATTTCTCTTGTAGAAATAATTTATTTATTTCTTATATTCGAATACGGCCACTTATTAAAGCCATCGTATTCGTTTTTTTTTTCTCCAGTTTTATTATCGATTGAAATAGTTTTCAATACAATAATATATATTTCCATTATATATTTTATAAATACCATATACATAATTTCATTCTAAAATATCATTTTATTTCAACATACAATATTATTGTATCCACACATGTTTAATTTTTGTTTAATCAATATAAATATTGAATTAAATCATTTGCATTTTGATGATAAATTTAAAATTTATCTTTTTCATATAAACTTTCGAGTAATATATAATATAAAACCGAACGCTTATATAAAAATATATTTTTTACAATTCCTTTGATCTCGCTGAACCACATAATACCGAAAACGATATTCTACGATCCAATTGTTAGGTAAATATATAGTATATCAATCAAGTTACAGTATATACCACCTTTCTGTTGAAAATTAACGATAATAATTGGAAACGAATTGTAGTTATATAGTAATATATAACACCTTGGCCTTTGTTTCAACGATATTATCTAAGGGCAATAAATATTAACCGCGTAGCCAAGTTCAATATTCTAAGAGAAAATTGTAACAAATTTATACGGATAATATTATTATTATAAATTTCCTTTTTATAAATATTGACAAAATTTATATATATAATGTAAATTTTGATCAATACTGGATGGCCAACAACTGACCATCATATAGTAGTTTTTGGACACGCTGTCCTGAAAATGGGTATTTTTCATTCTTTTTGGCACCCAAGATGTATATACTCTCTTATATTATAAAGAAAGTTTTAATAGTGTCTCATATACATATTGAACCTATAAGTCATATTAATATAACTTATTAGATTTATATGTATAATATTCAATTTCTTATTATTATTGACATAACATAAGTTTTGGTCAATATATCTGGTCGGCAACCACTGCCTACCTATATATGTTTTTGGACACGCCTTCAGTGAAAACGTCATTTTTCATACCAAGGTTTCATCATATTATGGATTTTTCTATTTTTTCCATATAATATAATTATATTTTTATATTATTTCATATAAATATTGTATTTATAAGTTATATCAATATATAACTTATTATATTTATATGTATAATACATAATTTCTTATTATAATTGACATAACATAAGTTTTGGTCAATATATCTGGTCGGCAACCACTGCCTACCTATATATGTTTTTGGACACGCCTTCAGTGAAAACGTCATTTTTCATACTAAGGTTTCATCATATTATGGATTTTTCTATTTTTTCCATATAATATATATATTTTTTTATATTATTTCATATAAATATTGTATTTATAAGTTATATCAATATATAACTTATTATATTTATATGTATAATACATAATTTCTTATTATAATTGACATAACATAAGTTTTGGTCAATATATCTGGTCGGCAACCACTGCCTACCTATATATGTTTTTGGACACGCCTTCAGTGAAAACGTCATTTTTCATACTAAGGTTTCATCATATTATGGATTTTTCTATTTTTTCCATATAATATATATATTTTTTTATATTATTTCATATAAATATTGTATTTATAAGTTATATCAATATATAACTTATTATATTTATATGTATAATACATAATTTCTTATTATAATTGACATAACATAAGTTTTGGTCAATATATCTGGTCGGCAACCACTGCCTACCTATATATGTTTTTGGACACGCCTTCAGTGAAAACGTCATTTTTCATACTAAGGTTTCATCATATTATGGATTTTTCTATTTTTTCCATATAATATATATATTTTTTTATATATTATTTCATATAAATATTGTATTTATAAGTTATATCAATATATAACTTATTATATTTATATGTATAATACATAATTTCTTATTATTATTGACTTAACATAAGTTTTGGTCAATATATCTGGTCGGCAACCACTGCCTACCTATATATGTTTTTGGACACGACTTCAGTAAAAACGTCATTTTTCATACTAAGGTTTCATCATATTATGGATTTTTCTATATTTTCCATATAATATAGATATATTTTCTTATTATTTCATATAAATATTGTATTTATAAGTTATATCAATATATAACTTATCATATTTATATGTATAATACATAATTTCTTATTATTATTGACATAACATAAGTTTTGGTCAATATATCTGGTCGGCAACCACTGCCTACCTATATATGTTTTTGGACACGCCTTCAGTGAAAACGTCATTTTTCATACTAAGGTTTCATCATATTATGGATTTTTCTATTTTTTCCATATAATGTATATATTTTTTTGTATTATTTCCATATAAGTATTGTATTTATAAGTTATATCAATATATAACTTATTATATTTATATGTATTATACATAATTTCTTAATATATTTGACATAACATAAATTTTGGTCAATATATCTGGTCGGCAACCACTTCCTACCATATAATATAAATATAGATATATTTTCTTATTATTTCATATAAATATTGTATATATAAGTCATATCAATATATAAATTATTATATATTTATATGAATAATGTTAAATATCTTATTATTTTCCTATATAATATAGAAATATTGTATAGGTTTTTCTTATATATATATATAAATATATTATATATATAATATATAATAATTATAGGTACACACGCACATGTGTGAAAACCTTCTTAATAATCCATTCATTTATTATTATACCAAGTCAATCCATCGTTATTTAAGAATTTTACAGATATCATATTAAGATAATTTAGTTACTTTATGATACGAATTATTGTACTTGTATAATTTCTTTATTTATATAGAAGTTTTTTTATTATGGCGTCACTAATAATATGACGTTTCATTTGGCTACCATTATGGGGACTATTGGACACCTATAGATTCCCATATTATTAACTTAGTCTCTTTATGAGACTTGTACTTGTATAATTTCTTTCTTTATATAGAAATGTTTTTATTACGGCGTCACTAATAAAATGACGTTTCATTTGGCTACCATTATGGGGACTATTGGACACCTATAGATTCCCATATTATTAACTTAGTCTCTTTATGAGACTTGTACTTGTATAATTTCTTTCTTTATATAGAAATGTTTTTATTACGGCGTCACTAATAAAATGACGTTTCAGTTGGCTACCATTATGGGGACTATTGGACACCTATAGATTCCCATATTATTAACTTAGTCTCTTTATGAGACTTGTACTTGTATAATTTCTTTCTTTATATAGAAGTGTTTTTATTACGGCGTCACTAATAATATGACGATTCATTTGGCTACCATTATGGGGACTATTGGACACCTATAGACTCCCATATTATTAACTTAGTCTCTTTATGAGACTTGTACTTGTATAATTTCTTTATTTATATAGAAGTGCTTTTATTACGGCGTCACTAATAAGATGACGTTTCATTTGGCTACCATTATGGGGACTATTGGACACCTATAGACTCCCATATTATTAACTTAGTCTCTTTATGAGACTTGAACTTGTATAATTTCTTTATTTATGTAGAAGTGCTTTTATTACGGCGTCACTAATAAGATGACGTTTCATTTGGCTACCATTATGGGGACTATTGGACACCTATAGACTCCCATATTATTAACTTAGTCTCTTTATGAGACTTGTACTTGTATAATTTCTTTATTTATATAGAAGTGCTTTTATTACGGCGTCACTAATAAGATGACGTTTCATTTGGCTACCATTATGGGGACTATTGGACACCTATAGATTCCCATATTATTAACTTAGTCTCTTTATGAGACTTGTACTTGTATAATTTCTTTATTTATGTAGAAGTGGTTTTATTACGGCGTCACTAATAAGATGACGTTTCATTTGGCTACCATTATGGGGACTATTGGACACCTATAGATTCCCATATTATTAACTTAGTCTCTTTATGAGACTTGTACTTGTATAATTTCTTTATTTATGTAGAAGTGGTTTTATTACGGCGTCACTAATAAGATGACGTTTCATTTGGCTACCATTATGGGGACTATTGGACACATATAGACTCCCCATATTATTAACTTAGTCTCTTTATGAGACTTGTACTTGTTTAATTTCTTTTTTATATATCTCTCTTTATATACATCTCTTATTAGATAATGAACCTTCATTTCGCTGCCTTCATCAAAATGGGAACTATTGGACACTTATAGACTCCCATTGTAGCCAATGAAGGCAAGCTGAGTTACTTATAAATTATATATACTTTAAAATATTCTTTATTATCGTAATAATTAAAAATATATCAAAAATATATATAATTTATATGTACCTTATACATGTATATACATAAACATTTTGTTATAGCATTAATATATATTAAATAATATATAATAATATTATAAGCCAATGTCAATATATACATATATTTTTTAAATAGATGATATAGATAGAAATCCATCCATCCATATCATCTAAATCGAATCATCAAGCAAAGGATAAGCTTCAGTGGATCGCAGTATGGCAGCTGCTCAACCACTTACAACACCTTGCCTGTTACAAAAGTCGTTTACAATTGATTCTAGGCTTTGTCATTGTATTAAATAATGTTTTTATATGTAACTAGCGCGGCATCAGGTGATCGAAGATCCTCCCAATTTACTATGTTACAAATTACATTGGCATCACATCCATTGTCGTTTATAAAGTAAATTATAAACTTTAAATGGTTTAGAAGCCATACAATGCAAATTGCCCCTTATTTATCATTGCAGTCCAGCACGGATACGACCTTAGAGGCGTTCAGGCATAATCCAACGGACGTAGCGTCATACCACTGTTCGCTCGAACAAGTATTGTGCCATTGGTCCGTACCTGCGGTTCCTCTCGTACTACGCAGGAATGCTGTCGCAACAACGTTTTGTCATTAGTAGGGTAAAACTAACCTGTCTCACGACGGTCTAAACCCAGCTCACGTTCCCTTGCATGGGTGAACAATCCAACGCTTGGTGAATTTTTGCTTCACAATGATAGGAAGAGCCGACATCGAAGGATCA
>NW_024572136.1:0-20745 GCF_018153835.1 Drosophila eugracilis | reverse complement strand
AAGTGCGTCCACAATCTACGTGGCGACAACCATTCATATTTTCAAATATGATGCTCCGGTTGTCCCCTTACAACAAGGTACCGTCTGGAGGACCAATGGCGTTTTCAACTAGGCTCACGTCATAAATCTAAGCCACGTGCAGCAACTCATCGATCAGGTAGCAAACGAGGCAAGGAGATATATATATGCATATATATAATAGCAGCCGCTACGACGGAAAACCGGGCGTTTACCGAGGTATTGATCGCAAGCAAGATGTAAAGATGTAAGTTTGCATCCCAATTTTGGCCACGAAGAGCAAATAAGAGAATGCTTTTTTGGATTGATTCTATACGGTCTTGGTGGACCGCGTACTGGGGGTTCCAGACGCAAGATCCATACTCTAAGATCGGACGAACGAGAGAGATAAATAAAGTTTTGGTTACGTAAGGGTCATTAAATTCTTTCGACCATCTTTTTATAAAATCTAACACACCTCTGGCTTTGTTAACCATGGAAAAAGTAAGTTTGGCATCCAATAGGACACCTAAGTCGTCTACTAGCTTAATTCTATCTACGGTCACACCACAAAGTATATAAGTGGATATTAACGGCCTAGAACGACTGAAGGTCATTACCTTACACTTAGAACGGTTACGGTTTAGTACGTTTGCAGAGCACCAAAATTGAAAGTTGTTAAGGTCGGATTGTAGTTTTCTCTGGTAGCACGCATCATTATATTGAACACAAAGTTTCACATCATCTGCGCACATTAAAATAAACGAATTTGTTAAAGCGATCGGAAGGTCATTTATGAATAATGTGAAAAATAGCGGACCTAAATAAATCGGACAGGCGTTCTTCTATATTACTTAAGTAGTTAGACAGTACGTCTATATTTATATTAATTCGGGATATATATTGCAGTGCAATTAGGATATGGTGTTCAGAGTTAACAGTTTTGGAAATAGTATTTTTATAATTGTTCAAGAAATTTTTAATTATTTGTTGTTCTTTATTAATATGATCCGTAATATTGTCAAATCTTGCTTTAATGTCGTTGTTAATTATCTCCTGTTTGTTTGCGCTTCAGTTAGTTCTCTTTGAATTTCGTTTTTAATCGTTTTTAAGTTGTTATCAAATCTGCGCCCGTCCGCGTATTCTAAATTTCCCGTCACTAATTTTACGACTTTACCTAGTCCATTGATAAGTCCACGTCTTTGTCTCCTTTTCAGTAATAACATTTCTACTGACTTTTAGTTACTGAAGCTTCACTGATAGACTTTTAATTGCGGCATTTGAATCTGAGTTCTTTTCTAGTTGGCTAATCGCTCTTTCGAAGTTAACCACGCCATCAACAAAATCGTGTAGACTAATTCTGTGTGTAAGGTATTTATGAGATTGTATAGTTTTGGCTGGTCCCAGATTTATTTTTAGCAAGGGGGTATTGAATCCTAAATGTTGGACCTTAAGGTCTTGGGCTGTGATGAACGCGAATCTGTAAGATCAATAGGAGTTGGGTTCTTTTTAATTCTGACTTTTATTTTAGCTTTGTGTAACTTTTGTTTTCTTGTAGATAATAGTGCGATTTTGTTGTCTTTTAGTACTATGTGTTGGGAAAAGCGAGGGGTGAGTTTGTTTCTTCTATTTTCTTTTCTAAATATTAAATAATCTACATTAACTAAGATTGGTTGGACTCTGTGTTCGTTTAACTTTTCAATTTTTTGGTCTAGCTGTTCTTTGATTTTTGGATACAATATGTTCTGAAATTCGTTAAATTTTTATAGGTAATTGTGTTCCGTGTTATAGTTAATGTTTTTATTAAAAACGTGAGTTCTACCCGAAAAGAATTCAAATTGTGTAAATTTGTTGGCAGAAATCGATAAAAATTTTCCCTGAGAGTTTGACACCCTTATCAAACACTAGTTTTGCTGGAAAACAAAAATAATGTCTCAAAGATTTAACCACGTTTATACAATTTATTGCTGGGATTGTATAGGCGCTGGCAAATTTTGAGAATTTCTCGATCAGTGTAAGAATAGATTGCGTGGCCGTTTATCGTATAAATGTTCATGTGTACTATTTGGAAGTATTTAATGCTTCCTCTATCAGTAAATGGATTTAATTGGATCGGAACCAAAAATGGCATGTAATCTGTTAGTGGTCAAAATTACTAGCAAAATTTCAATAATTAAGTTTTCATCAAAATTAACTTTGGTCACTGTGCGTCTAAATTTGTTTTTGAACAAGATGCAGTTTTTAGTCTTGTCCTCGGTTACAATCTCAAAAAAAAATTGTGCTTTAAATTCATTTAATGGTCTATCGGATTTATTTATGGGATCGGACAATTTCGCTGGCAAGGGATTTGATTCGTCTGAACTGTCACACGACTTAAAGCATCGGCCACTACGTTTTGGGACCCCTTTTTATATACATCCTCGTAATCGTATTCTATGAGTTGCAATTTCCATCTGACCAATTTTGAATTAGGTTCCTTAAAATTCATAAGCCAAGTCAAAGGCCTATGGTCTGTAACTATCTGGAATTTTTGACCGAAAAGATAGGGTCGAAAGTATTTGGTTGCCCATATAATGGCTTACATTTTTTTCTCGACGGTCGAGTAATTTATTTCTCGATCGTTTAGCGTTCTGCTGTCGAACGACACTGGTCTGTCGTAAACCAGCGTTCCTTGAGATAAGACCGCTCCTATAGCCACATTACTGGCATCTGAGGTTTTTTAAAGTCTGGGTATTTTAGTAAAGGGTCGTTACAAAGTAATGTTTTACCTGTTTCACACGATTTCTTGTATTCTTCGGTAAGTAATACCGACGCTTTCCCTTTCAGTTGTTGTTTGGTGATCTTGGCAAAATCTCTAATGAATTTCCTATAGTCCCCCAGGAGACCGAGGAAAGACTTTATTTCCTTTTTGTTTGTCGGGATTGGGAAAGCCTTTATTGCTATGATCTTTTTAGGGTTTGGTTTAATACCTTCTTCTGTGAAGATGTGTCCTAAATATTATATTTCCTTGTGCAGAAACTCCGATTTTTCGGGTTGAATTTTTAAATTGGCCTGTTCTAATCTTTGGAATACGGAATTTAAATCAGTAATGTGCTCTTATAAAGAAGATGAAAAGATTATAATATCGTCCAGATATACTAGACAGCAATCACCGTTGAGGTCGGCCAAAACGTTGTTCATAACTCTCTTGAACGTTGCTGGAGCGTATGTAAGACCGAAAGGCATGCGAATAAACTCGTAATGCCCTCCTTGTGCCGTAAAGGCCGTCTTAGGCGTGACTTTTGGATCCATTTCAATTTGATGGTAACCGGTAGCCAGATCTAAGATCTGTGAAATATTTAGCTCTGCCGATTTTGTCGAGTAAGTTTCCTAAACTCGTTAAGTTTCCTAAAATCTAAAACCATTCTCCATTTCTTTTTGTTTGGTCTAGGAGTTTGTTTATTTGGTTATGAATTTCGGCCGACTCCGTGGGACTAAATCTAAATGGTCTACAAAATACACGTTTATCGTCCGTAGTTTCGTGTTTCACTTGGTTAGTGAATGACAACTTGTCACCCTCCTGAAATACTAAACCAAGAAATTTATTACACAGTTTGGCCAGTTGATGATTTTCTTCCTCGTTTAAATGATCTGTCCTAATGGTATCAAAGCTTGAAACACGATGTTCATCTAACTTGCTATTATTTGGTATTACATTGGTAAGAGCGAAATCGTCTTCCTTAAACTTGCCTACCTCTAATCTTGAATTCAAATAAAACTTTTTAGGTTTGGTAGAGAAATTATTAATTTCGATAAAACCGAAATTATTGTATGCCATGTATATACCCGCTGTTATAAAGAAATCTTGTTCTAATTGAATGTTGTCGCATAAAAATGGTCCTACCTTAACACTTACTAGAACTTTAATTAATGCTTTCGACTCCTCTTCGATTTCAAATATTTCAGAAGGAACGATTTGGACTAATACGCAAAAGTATTTCCGCCATTGGCGTTGTGAATGTTAGTTGGGAGATATCAATTATTGCCGATAGTTCAGTAAGTATATTCATGCCAATTAGTCCGTCAAAGAAATGATTAAAGTCAAATAGTAGAAAAGGGAACTTTCTTTGATCGTTAATACCTTCAAAAATGGGTAGTACAGTGATTTGTCGGATTGGATGTTCTTGCAAAACAGTAGTGATGGAAATTGGTATTTCGAGATTAATCGTTTCTTTGTCTGTTATGTAAGTTAACACCGGCCAAGCGCCCCCTTCTCTTCACCGCCTCTCGCCCCGGATACCAGACACCACGACTTCCCTCATCACCCTACTCAGGCAACCCGACCACCAGCAGAGACACAGCAGCGGTAGTGCAGACACCAAACGTCAGCGGCGTCGGAGCGACAGCGCAGTAACAGAACGTCACCGGCAGAATTGCAACGGCAGTAGCGTCAGAATGGAAGAGCAGTGACCGCCCGCTAGCTGCCTCAGCAATAGCTGCCGCTACCCCTTCCCATCGCCGCGGCCAGCCGAAAATGCAGAGCTAGCACCTGGAGCTTAGCAACACGTTGGCCCAAATATCCAGAACTGCTGCTATCAGCAGCGCGATAATGGAAGAGCACTGACCGATCGCTAGCTGTCTCAGCCATAGCTACCCCTACCCCTGCACACAGACGGAAATGCAACACCAGCACCTGGAGCATAGCAACACCTTTGCCCAAATCCCCAAAACCGCTGTTGTCAGCATCGGACTGCTGCAACCGCTCTGCCAGCGTTATGCAGTCATCAAGCCACTAAAATTATGACTTAGATTTACTTCGATTTGTACCCCCAAAGCAACTAGACGATTATTTCTTGTAACAATAAAACCATTAAAACGTATAAAAGCGATTACTGTTTTATTTTAACGTAGCTTCGTAGAAAGAAAAGACTAAGCAGTGAAAGAGAAGGACGAAGGGACCGGGAACTGGAGATAAGAGGATGCAGACAACATTAACTAGGTAATATCCTAGGGAATACTCCCCCCTCTGGCCATGTCTGGCCATAACTTGTATTTAGGGTGTATAAACGAGCCCTCTGCACCCGTATCTACTTGGAATTTTAAATTATGTTTGTCTTGAAATGAGAGTTCAATAAATGGTAGTTGGGTGTCCAATCGAAATTTGCTCAAGAAGCCTGTTTGTGCTTTGGGTCTTTTGACTGAAAATTTCCTTCTTCGTCAATTTTATGTGTCGCCTCGGTTTCGACCGTCTTTGTTTCTATATTAAACATTCTTTGTCAGTTAGTCTGGAACCTATTATTATTCGGGTTCATTTTCGCTGAGGCATTCGATGTACTAGGTATGTCATCGCTTGCCATGATAGCTGGGAATCTTTGATTACGGTATTTAATATCGTGATTCGGTCGGTTTTAAGTAGTCCTGTTATTTCGACTGTAGTCGACACAAATCTCTGCCTAACTCTAATTGCAAGGGGTTCGTGTTTCTCTGTTTCTATTAGCCTGAACAAAGCTAATTTGATCTTAGTAATTTGGTCGTAAAATTTTTGTAAAGGTAACTGTTTTTGTTTTAAATTATACAGTTTCATCATCAGAGTTTCATCGTCTCTCCTGTCCGTACCGTGTCTAATTAGCGCGTCTCTAATGTCATCCCAAATAAGGTTTGCTCCCGACGCGATGACTGCCTCGTTAGATTTCCCTTCTATTTTCTGCCTAATAGCCCTAAGCAACATCTGACCGTACGGACTCTGATCCGTACCCCTGATCATCAGAATTAATTCGTCTACGTTGTTGATAAACTCGTTAAGTGCAAATGGGTCCCCTGAGTATGGAGGCAAAAAGCGAATTACGTCTTGGATCCTCATTGAATTAAATAATTCCACAGGGTTGACTACCGCCGTGTTGAGGTGGTAAGGCGAAGAATTCGTACTATTGTCCATGGTCACGGGTGAGGGTGTGATAAACGGTCTTAGGGATAAAGAACTTTCTTGGGGTATTGGTTCGTTAGGGTTTTGTCTCTTGCTACCGCCTCTAGTAGTAATTCTGTTAGTTGGCAGTAGACTTTTAACTTGTGAAATATTCGTCATCAAATAAGTTTATTATTACTTATGGAAAAAAATTCTGCTCTTAGTGTTTAGTGTATGTGTATGTACTTAAACTATTATTTGTAAGATACTTAAGTAGTTAGTGAGTTGACGCGTATGTGGTGTGTAGTGGTGTAGTGTCTCTTAGGTGTTGTACTCTTGTGGCAATTTACCTGCGAGAATATAAAAATTATTATTTCTCTTTCTCATTTTTCTTTGATAAATTTAATATATACTTAAGTAGTGTTGACATTTTTATCATTTTCTTTTCTTTTTATATATACATATATATTCAACACTTAAGTGCCAATTGAAACCGACTTCAATAAAATTTACTTGAATTTCCTTGGAGCTGAACACCCTTTACAAAACGCGCCATGGGATCGCAAGGATTGTTTCGTCTTTATTGGACACAAAATTGCTTCATTTCCTAGAATACCTTCTTCACTCTTTATTATTTAGGATTTTCCGGCATGAAACCAGCTTACAACATTTGCCATAAATTTTGTAGCTGACGCTCTTAGAAAACTAGCGATGGGATTGTAGAACTATGTCACTGTATATTCATTTTCTTAATAATTTATTTTTCACATTCTTCTTCTCTTTATCATTTAGAGTTATTCCGACATAAACCAGCTTACAACATTTGCCATAAATTTTGTAGCTAACGCTCTTACAAAACTCGCGATGGGATTGCATAACTATTTCACTAGATACTCATTTTCTCAATAATTTATTTTTCACATACTTCTTCTTTTTATCATTTAGAGTTACTCCGACATGAAACCAGCTTACAATATTTGGCATAAATCCTGTAACTGACTTTCTTACAAAAATCTCGATGGGATTGTATTACTATTTCACTGGGTACTCGTTTTCTCAATAATTTTATTTTTTTTTAATTTTCTTTTTTTTTGACAAAAACTGCACATATATTCTTCTCGTTTTATTTTCTTTTACTGTTTTTAACTTTTTTATGCTTGCTTTCTATTTTGCCTTTGTGGTAAAAAGTAAGGACTCTTCAAATTTCCAATTTCAAATTTTTCGATTATCGATTTTGTTTTTGTTATATTGGTACACTTCCTAACACTGTACCAAGTTTCAATGGACATCCTCTTTGTTTGGTTGGAGAGGCGTAAAGTTACAAGTTATTTTGCGAGCTCGGCGATTTTTATAATAAAAAATAAAAAAAATAATTTTTTTTTTTTTTAAAAAAAAAAAAAAAAAAAAAAAACACCCCTATTTACCTTTTTTTGCCCTTTTTTTTTTTTTTTTTTTTCTTATTTCAAAAATTTATTAAAAAAAATTAAAAAATTTAAATTTTAAAAAATCTTTTTTTTTTTTGAACACCCCTCTTATAACTTCAAAAGGTTCTAACGAAAAATTTGAAATTCGGAAATTTGAAGAGTCACCTTACTTTACACACCTCGTATTTTGACTCAATTTAAAAAAACAAGAGGAAACGCTATAGTCGAGTGCCGCGACTATAAGGTACCCTTTACTGTTTTACACAATTTTAAAATATTCATTTTGCTAGTTGAAATTAAGCGCCACCTATTGTCGGAGAAAGCATGTCGAGTAACTGATAAAGACGTCACTGCCCATGTGAGGTTTAATAACCTAAATTTCTTCATAAGTAGCGAACATTATCCGATTTGAAAAAACTTTGGTAAATCGATAGATATAAACAGAAATAAGTTATACAACGTCAAACGAAGGCATTCATAATATTATTATAGACGCCACAGTGTTTCGCGGGTTGTGGGCGTTAGAGTGGGCACGGCTGGATAAAAACACGTGGGAAGTTGCAGTGGCATCTCTAAAATACGTATTCTTAAGCCTAACTTTCTAGCTCTTTTAGTCCCCGAAATTTTTGCATTTTTGGTATTTTGGGTTTTGTGGCAGTTAGGGTGGGCGTGGCTAGATGAAAAAAAACAATTCGCATTTGGGGCATCATAAAAATGTACATGCGTAAATCGAACTTTCTATCACTTATAGTTACCGAGATATCAGGTTTTCTTGTAAATGCGAAAACCGTCTTTAGAGCTTGGTGGGCGTATGGGTGGGTGTGGCCAGATAATAGTATCACTTAAAGATGCACTGGCATCCAAAGTTTACGCATACTGAATTTCAACTTTCTAGCTGTAATAGTTCCCAAGATTTTAGCGATAGTTTAGTTAGTTTTTCGCGATTTGTGGGCCTTAGAGTGGGCGTGGCAGGATGCTGTAATAAACTTGCGCTGTCCCGGGATCTGAATAATCTTCATGATTAATCTCAACTTTGTATCTGCTATAGTTCCTGAGATCTCAGCGTTCATACGGACGGACGGACAGACGGAAATGGCTCAATCGACTTCGCTATTCTATTGATCCTGATCAAGAATATATATACTTTGTAGGGTCGGAAACGCTTCCTTCTATCTGTTACATACTTTTCAACGAATCTAGTATACCCTTTTACTCTACGAGTAACGGGTATAAAAACTTCGTATCTTTGTTATGTTTATCTCACAAGAATACTTCACCTTAGTTTGTGAATTTGTAAACTTTGTGTGTACATTTCTTACAACATAGTTATGAAGATACGATCCATCCTGGTTCGTTGTGCGGCTGCGCCAGTTATAGTATCGAGTCCTGCGGTCGAGGTCCAAGGGAGATTCCAGTTAGTCCTTGATTGTCCTCAGGGCTTGATACCTTGATTTTTCAAAGGTTTAGTTTTGTTGGGAGTTAGTGTGGCTTAAATGAAAAACAAGCGTTTTCTTGGTTCGAAGTAAATTTTTAGACTGGCTTCATATATTGTTCAGCGGTGGCCGAGAAGCCGCCGCTGCCAAAAGTGTACATAAATATCTTATATACTATACATAAGGTCTTATACACCACTACAAGATAAAATAAAGAAATGTTTATGCAGCAATTCGTTCGAAGTGTTCGCTTGGGGCATCCTGTTCCGATGTCAGCAAAATGTAAGCGGGGCAACGACTTGAGTGGGTCGTTGCGGGTCTAAACATTGTTTCGGATTGCAACATACTTGCATCCAAATGTGTGGGTTCAAGTGGTTGCCCCGTCAGCGTACCCTTTCTAGGGTAGCTCTGGGAGGTTTGGCTGGGGGTTCGTTGCCTACCGACTGGTCGGTAACTCGCGAGCTACCAATATGTGAAAAGCACTATTGGCGTTGTTGAGAAACTACGAGTTTTTAATTGTTGTAGGAAAAAGAAGCCGGCCCAGATAAATTTCAAAATTTTATTCTGAGCTCAAATGAAAACCAAATCAACTTCGCACCCAACACCACGCCGAATGCACGAAGTACAAGCTAAACAACAAAAGCTTCAAGCTACATCATTTCCTCAAAAGCTCCCAAAAACGCATGCGCTACAAAATAAGAGTAAAGCGCGAAACTGGGAAAACCGAAACAAAATATAATCTGCTGATAAAGCCGCCGCTGCTCATCCGCCTTTGTCCTTGGCTGCTTGGGCCAAACTTCTCCTCCGTTAAGGGTTGGCCCTTCAACAGAGTTGTTGAGGAGCAGCAGACACAACCTTAAAAACGGACGCCTTGTCTTGCCGTTCCAACAGCTTTCTTTAGTACGGCAATACGGTTCATTTTTTACAGAGCGATGGATTTTGTAGGTGGTCGAAAGACCGCCCTCGTTGATCAAACGCTGCAGCTCCCAGCGTCCAATGGCCACCTCATCGTTGCCCTTATTGTACAGCTTCATGAACTTGCCCTCGGAACCAATCTCCATATTCTCCACACATAGTATTCCGAGATTCTGCGATCTTCAGATTCATCGACTACAGCACAGCCACTCATGGCGCGAAAGGGGGTGCCTCGTGAGAGCGTGGCACGGGTGGAGGTACGCAGTGACCGACTGAAGAACTGTACATTGACCGTGCTGGCGGCTGGGGTAATGTTCTGGCCGGCCTCCGGCCTCTTCAATGGACTTGTGCGTAGAGTTAACGATTGCTATCGATCTCGCCACGGGCACGCGTCTCCATCAGCTCAACCTCGAACATGTTCTTGATATTGGTCGTCTCGCGGAAGACCGTGTCCCTGGTGGTCTGCACTTCCATGCAGAGGCGGGAATTCTCTGTCTCAAAGTTACTTACACGGTCAATATAGCTGGCCAGAAGATCGTTCAAGTTCTGCAGCTCAGGGGGTCTGGAGACTTCTGATGAAGCGGCCACACGAGGTTTCCCTGGGGTGCAACCATCTCTAGAAACTACCCATACAAACTGCGTCATCTGGACAAGAGGTAGACCATCTCCTAGTTGGCTTTACCCAATTGCCCAACTCAAAAAACAGGCTGGCTGCAATCAGCAAATCCATCTCTAGGTTCAATTTGTATATTACCTGTTCATATATTCCGCCTAAGTCTGATTCCTTGACGTATGAGCTGCATTTAACAGCCATTAAGTCTGTCTTCTCAATATTATCGGATATGGATCAGCTGGTGGTGTTGGTTGGCTTTATGTTACCCCAGGTGGCAAGGTCCAAAAATGATAACACTTCAACTCCTACGTCACATGACATATCACTGGCTCAAATTAATCATATAGAGAATCTTTAAATATAACCTAGAAAATCTTGCTCGATCTGTGCTTCCTCTCTGATACGGTCGCCGTATTCATATCCAGAGCACCACCTCTACACCAACAACATTAGACATATTTTATAGTACAATTAATCTAATTTTTGATCGCTGTATTCCGTTGCGGTATCCGGCTATGGCGGATAAGCCCCCTTGGTATACAAAGCACCTCACTAACCTAAACATATCAAGTTAAATAAGAGGAAACGCTATAGTCGAGTGCCGCGACTATAAGATACCCGTTACTGTTTTGCACAATTTGAAAATATTCAAAATATATTTGGCTAGATGAAAAAAAAACAATTCGCATTTGGGGCATCATAAAAATTTAAATGCGTAAATCGAACTTTCTATCACTTATAGTTACCGAGATATCAGGTTTTCTTGTAAATGCGAAAACCGTCTTTAGAGCTTGGTGGGCGTATGGGTGGGTGTGGCCAGATAATAGTATCACTAAAAGATGCGCTGGCATCCAAAGTTTATACATACTGAATTTCAACTTTCTAGCTCTAATAGTTTTCGAGATTTCAGCGATTTTAGTTTTTCGTGATTTCTGGGCGTTATAGTGGGCTTGGCAGAATGCTGAAATAAACTTGCGCTGTCCCGGGACCTCAAGAATCTTCGTGCTTAATCTCACTTTTGTATCTGCAATAGTTCCTGAGATCTCAGCGTTCATACGGACGGACGGATGGACGGACGGACAGACGGACATGGCTCAATCGACTTTGCTATTGATCCTGATCAAGAATATATATACTTTGTAGGGTCGGAAACGCTTCCTTCTATCTGTTACATACCTTTCAACGAATCTAGTATACCCTTTTACTCTACGAGTAAATCATCATCTTGCCACTTATACCCTGCACGATGTAGCTCTGGAAAGAATTAAGGCAGTCGAAGATGTTGGCAGATGTTAGAGTGGGCGTGGCCAGATAATAACTCATGTCGAGCTGCAGTGGAATACATATTCCTAAGCATAACTTTCTAGCTCGCATAAGGCAAGAAGTACAAGCTTAACAACAAAAGCTTCAACCTAGAGCAGCTCTACAAAAGCTCCCAAAAGCGCATGCCAAACTGTCAGAACCAAAACAAAATATAATCTGCTGATAAACCCGCCGCTGCTCATCCATCTTTGTCTTTGGCTGCTTACCCCAACATCGTCCACCGTTGAAGGCTGGGCCTTTAACAGAGTCGTTGATGCCTTGAAAACGCAGGCCTTTGTAGTTTTAAAAAGCTGGTTCTGGCACAGATTTATGGGCTATTAACCTGTCACATTAGTAATTAAAACATCGTTTCCCCCACACCGAAACCCATTATCTGTCGTTTCCTGTGATTAGCATTTTCCCTCAGGTCCTTTTAGTCAGTATGGATTCTGGCACAGAAATCATAAACATGTGTTCATAGAAGTAAAATGTGACGATTGTGTCATGATTAGTTTTTTCGACCCCCTATCCGTTATTCGAGAGTATTAAAATGTATTTCTTACCCTAATTAGGAGGATTGGGAACGTCTTTAGGGGTTGAATTTTCTCAAAACACACTGCCAATTTCTAGATATGAAAGTAAGAAAGTGTGTTCGGGTGAGCGTGTGAATGGCTGAGTGGGAACCCCATATGTGTGTGAAGAGGGTCGGGTAATTATCACGAAATGGAGAACCAATATGCGTTCATGGACGTACCATAATAAAAATGCCAAGTGTATAGTCAAGAAAAAGTCAATGTTTCAAGTTGTTCATTCAAATTTCAGATTAGTATAGTTGAAAAACTGAATTTGATTGTTGGGAGTTCTAGAAGTATAACATATCTTTATGCCCTTTAAGTAAAAAAGGAGAGCAGTCAAATTGTTCAGCATCAATTCGTTAGGAGCACCAAATCATATGCATACAGTTATTGGGTAAACATGGACCAACTCAATTAACTGAAGGAGGAAAGGGATACAAGGAGTGTAACGTTGCATTAATTGTTTTCTGAGAACATGTTTCTAAGGCATTTCTATTCATATTTCAAAGTGTTTGGCATATCTGACTTTCAATATAGTTGAAAAACTGAATTGGATTGTTGGGAGCTCTAGGAGTATAACATATCTGTATGCCCGTTAAGTATAAAAAGGAGAGCAGTCAAATTGTTCAGCATCAGCCCGTCAGGAGCACCAAAATCACCATTAGCGTAATATCTGTGGAATTTATCGATTCGGTTCAAACTTTGGAACTGTTGACGGATGTCGAAATCGGTGACCAAGACTCCGATTTGGTGGTCATCGAAGACTCGGAGCCAAACCGTATAATGGTTCTAGATGAAGTATTGGAATTACTCAAATGGGAAGATTCCCCATTTGGAGAAGAAACAGTGGATGTTTTTGAAAATTACTTTTTGAAAGAGCACTTTCAATGTGCTCAAAGGTTTTATATAGATGACCCGGAAGAAATTGTTTTTCCAGACGACGACTACCTCTTTGACGATGTTAAACTGGATAACACAAAAAATCAGTATATAAAATTATTGAAAGATGAAGACGATGAGTTTTTAATTAATGTTGCCAATAACTTAGATATTAAAATAAAAATTGTATACAAATAAAATAAAATAAAAGTTTTTAAGACATAAAACTTTCTCTCGCTCCCATATTAGCTGAAATAAAAAAAACAAATATTTACTTTTACAAAATATGTGTTTATTTTACTATTTCTTTATTTCAGAGTTTTTGTTTTTGTGTCTTGTTTTTAGTTTTCAATATATGTTGAAATCATTAATTATTTGCCTGTAAGCAGTCATATAAGGTTTTCTCTTCTGACTCCTTAATATATTATAAGGTTATATAGTCTAAAAGTACTTTTTGTATTTTTATATACATTACTCGTGGAGTAAAACGGTATATTAGATTCGTTGAAAAGTATGTAACAGGTAGAAGGAAGCGTTTCCGACCCTATAAAGTGTATAAGTTAACACGGTCACCCAGCAACGGAAAAGTTGCCAGGCTGATCCCGCATAACCGGATGGGAATATGCAAGGCCAGCGTCACCTGCGGATATTGCACAGCGACGGTGCTATGGTCAGCATATTCAGCGGGCAATGCACTGTGAAGGAAGCAGCCCACAATCGACGGGCAATGCACTGCAACGCAAGCAGCGGCTGCCCAACTCCACGCACGAGGCGCCGGGTCAGCAGTTTCAGAGCATAGGGCTAGCTTACATTTTAAGAATTTATGTACTTAGCAGTTAGTCGAATTTTGGAAATAAATCGTGACGGACATCGCCTCGCGAAACCAAAGTCTTCTCATTTTAATTTATATTTCGAACAAAAAATCGCTAAGCGATGTTCTTTTTCGGCTAGACACCGATCTTCCTTCCGCTCTAGCCTTAGCACAAAAGTAGAGGCTAATCACGAGCGATATATGTTCGCAAGTAGTTTCGCTCTCAGCACGGAGGAAAAATTCCATAGGTCCGAACAGAGACAACAGGACAGAGAAAGAAATACAATAACAGATTCTAGACCTAACCTGGAGGGTAAAAACCCCATTTTAATAAAAAACCAAGACAGCCACTCAGACAGGATCCAGTCCAGCCAATGGATGTTGATGGTTCATCTCGTTCTAGACAATCAACTCAAAATCAACAGAGTAGTCTGTTTCATAGACAAACCCAAAGCAATCAGTGGCAGACCAATCAACAAAATGTTCAACCCAACCCTTACAGTAACCATGGACCAGCACATAAAAGACCTAATAATAGTAGTGCGAGATACACAGGACCAAACACCAAAGAATAAACCATTTAGCGTTGACAATGACCAATCTAACGAAAACGATGACGAATACCCTACAACAGCCGAGGAGGAAGTAGAAGACATAGATGATGACCTCGTAGAATATGACGAAATAAATTTTTTAGGCATAACTCCCTGCTCCCGTTCATAGAAAGGTATATCGGGGAGAAAAATCAAACTTTTGATAGACACGGGAGCTTCCAAAAATTATATCAAACCTATGAAAGAGTTAAAAAACGTTATTTTCGTAAATAAGCCATTTTCCGTAAAATCAATCCATGGGTACAACACAATAAACAAAAAATGTATCTTAAACCTATTTAACACAACTACAACATTCTTCTTATTACCAAATTTAACAACGTTTGACGGAATAATTGGACTAGACTTATTAAAAAAAACCGACGTCTTACTTGACCTAAAATATAAAAAGTTAATAACTAACAACAATTCGGAAGAATTTAAATTTTTGAAATGTGCAAACGTTAATTTTACAAAAGTTGAGGACATAGAAGTACCCCACGAAGTTATGAAAAAATTCCAATCAATGTTAGAAAACCGCACGGGTGTATTTGCAGAGCCGAATGAGGCGCTCCCTTACAACACTAATATCATTGGTACTATCGGACGGAGAACGAAGACCAATATATTCAAAATTGTACCCATACCCGATGGGTGTATCCGACTTTGTAAATACAGAAACACAGGTCATGTTACGAGACGGCATAATCCGACCATCTCAGTCTCCATATAACAACCGGTTTGGGTTGTAGATAAGAAAGGGACTGATGAACACGGAAATACAAAAAAACGCCTTGTAATAGACTTTAGAAAACTTAATTTAAAAACGGTAGACGACAAATATCGACAAATATATTTTTTCGGAAAATATGCACGAACATGTGAAACACATAGCATGGGTATTGGACAAACTGTATGAGGCCAATATGAGGGTTGCGCGTGAGAAATCTAATTTTTTTAAAGAAAGCGTAGAGTATTTAGGTTTCGTAGTTTCACGAGGAGTAATAAGAACATGCCCAAACAAAGTAGATGCAATTCGTAACTACGTGCAACCAACCACACTATTTAATGTCAGATCATTCCTTGGATTGGCAAGTTACTATAGGGGTTTTATTAAAGACTTCGCGTCTATTGCAAAACCAATAAGTGACATCCTAAAAGGTGATAACGGCAAAGTGGGTGCTGGACAATCAAAGAAAATACCAGTTAACTTTGATCAAAATCAGCGCCAGGCATTCGAGAAGCTTAAGAATGTTCTCGCGTCCGAAAATGTAATGTTATTATACAGATGCTTCGTCTTTCGGTTTGGGAGCAGTTCTATCACAGGACGGAAAACCTATAACCATGATATCACGAACTTTAAAGGACAGGGAACTAAACTTTGCAACGAATGAAAGAGAGTTGCTAGCAATTGTATGGGCCCTAAAGAGCCTTAGGAACTACCTATACGGAGTCAAAAATTTGAACATTTACACTGACCATCAACCACTTACTTTCGCCGTCTCAGATCGCAATCCAAACGCCAAAATTAAGCGGTGGAAAACTTTTATTGACGAGCACAACGCCCAAATTTTTTACAAGCCAGGAAAGGAGAATTACGTCGCTGACGCGCTGTCCCGACAGCACATCCACTCACTGGAAGAGGATGTACAGTCAGATATTGCCACAATACATAGCGAGTTGTCACTTACCTACACTATCGAAAAACAGACAAGCCGGTCAACTGCCTTCGGAATCAAATAATATAGAAGAAAGCGGAACTGCCTCAGTTAGAACGGTGATTATGTTCGGTGAAAAGACTCGACATCTCTTGTATTTCTGGATAGAGAAACACTTATACAAAGAGTATGCGATGTGGTCAAGAAAGACGTAGTCAACGCAATTTTATGCGAACTTCCGGTACTGGCATTTATCCAACATAAATTGGTAGAAACATTCCCGACAACCACATTCCGTTACACGAACCGCATGGTGATTGACATCTTTGACAAAAACGAACAAAAAGAAATTACGGTGTCAGAACATAATAGGCTCATAGAGCCGCCCAGGAAAACGTGAAACAGATTATGCAAGACTATTTTTTCCCAAAATGACTCATATGGCGAATGAGGTCGTCGATAATTGTAAAACCTGTCAGAAGGCAAAATACGACCGACATCCTCAAAAGCAGATTCTCGGAGAGACACCGATTCCCTCATATACAGAGAGAATTATTACATATTGACATATTTTCTACAGATAAAAAATACTTTCTTACTTGTGTAGACAAGTTATCAAAATTTTCAATTGTCCAACCAATCGCTTCCAGAACCATTGCAGACGTACAAACCGCGATTTTACAGCTTATTAATTTCTACCGACGAACAAAAACAATATATTGCGACAATGAGCCGTCAATAAAATCCGAAACAATTAAGACCCTTCTAAGTAACCAATTTAACATACAAATCGTTAATGCACCGCCACATCATAGTACGTCAAACGGACAAGTGGAAAGATTCCACAGTACACTGGCAGAAATTGCGCGGTGCTTAAAAATCGAAAGAGGTATTAAAGACACGGTTGAATTAATACTTCTCGCGACTATAGAGTACAACAAAAGCATTCATTCAGTAACGAATAAGAGACCCATCGACGTAATACACTCGTCAACCATAGAGCTTAACACAGAAATTAGGGATAAAGTTTTAAATGCACAAAATAGTCAACTAGAAAGATTAAATAAAAACAAGACAGGATAGAAACTTTCAGGTAGGAGACAGAGTCCTTGTAAAGTCTAATAAGCGATTGGGGAATAAACTTTCAGATTTGTATTCCGGAAGAAATTGTAGAAACAGACTTGGGGACCACAGTCTTAATAAAAGGGAGTGGTGGTCCATAAGGATAATTTGAGGTAAACTAAATAAATCTTATTTTTCTTTTTTCTCCAACACACTAGGTTTTGGACAATATTAGATTATTAACATTACGGGTCATCAAGAATTATTGAGCCTACCATACCTGCAAAAATTAAATATGGAAAAACTTGCGATACATTGGTGAAATGGAAAAAGGGACTGGTAAAACGGCCTATAGTATCTGGACTGGCCGCGATCGCTTTTTGGCCCATCTGCTTTTTAATCTCCAAGCTCTATCAGAGACGCCAGCGGGTCCGTCGCCAGCATGATCTTCGTTATTATCGACGGTTTCAAAAGTCCGAGGACGTCCTTCATCTAAGCAAGGAGAGTTAACACGGTCACCCAGCAACGGAAAAGTTGCCAGGCTGATCCCACATAACCGGATGGGAATATGCAAGGCCAGCGTCACCTGCGGATATTGCACAGCGACGGTGCTATGGTCAGCATATTCAGCGGGCAATGCACTGTGAAGGAAGCAGCCCACAATCGACGGGCAATGCACTGCAACGCAAGCAGCGGCTGCCCAACTCCACGCACGAGGCGCCGGGTCAGCAGTTTCAGAGCATAGGGCTAGCTTACATTTTAAGAATTTATGTACTTAGCAGTTAGTCGAATTTTGGAAATAAATCGTGACGGACATCGCCTCGCGAAACCAAAGTCTTCTCATTTTAATTTATATATTCTTGATCAGGATGAATAGCGAAGACGATTGAGCTTGTCCGTCTGTCTGTCCGTATGAACGCTGTGATCTCAGGAACTATAAGAGATATAAAGTTGAGTTTAACCATGAAAATTCTTGAGGTCCCAGCGCAAGTTATAGCATCCTGCCACGCTCACTCTAACGCCCACAAATCGAAAAACTAAAATAGCTGAAATCATAGAAACTATATATGTATAATCTTTAGATGCCCGTGAATCTTATAGTGATACTACTATCCGGCCACACCAACCCATATGCCCACCAAGCGTAAAAGACGGTTTTCGCATTTTCTAGAAGAGCTGATATCTCGGTAACTATAATTAATTTAATGTTCGGATTAGGCATGTAAATTTTTATGATGCCCCAAATGGAAATTGTTTTTTTTCCCATCTAGCCACGCCCACCCTAACGCCCGCAAATTAGGAAAACCAAAAATGCAAAAATCTCGGGACCTATAAAAGCTAGAAATTTAGGCTTAAGGAGTGCCACTGCAATTTGTCACCAGTTTTCATCTGGCCACGGCAACTCTAACGCCCACAAACCTCGAAAAACTGTGGCGTCTATAATATTATTAAGAATGCCTTCGTTTGACCTTGTATAACTTATTTCTGCTAATATGTATCGATTTGGCAAAGATTTTTTAAATCGGAACATTATTTCGCTATTTAGGTTATAAGGCCTCACATGGGCAGTGACGTCACTATCAGTTACTCAACATGCTTTTTCTGACAACATGTAGCCCCTTGTGAATTTCTACCAGTGAAATAAATATTTTAAAATTGTGTAAATCAGTAACGGGTTTCCTCTTCTTTTAAACTCACACTCTATTGGTTTTCTTTTTTTCTTGAAATATCTGTATCTTGAAGAAAACTATTTCTGATTTATTCTAACCAAAGGACTTAATTTTTAAAACTGAGATTCTATTTGGTTTCGATCCATCTCAGACTATCTAGGGATCTATCTCAGCTGTTATCTTTTGAAACCTAGAATTGAAACTCCCAAATTTCCAAAATGTTAACTTTAAAATTGTATAAAAGATCGGAGAATTTAATTAGTTCTTTCCAAATCGTTATTGTTGTTAACTTGAAAACTTGAAAAGAAACAATCAAGTAAAAGTGAAATGAAGTGTATATATATATATGTATAATTGTGTACCCCTTGTATTTAAAGGGTCATTGTAAGAGAGGTCCCAGGTAATGCAAAACACAAAAGACAAATTCACAGAAATTCACGTTTATTAATATGTATATGACATTGCGCGTTCTCTCGCTTGCCGAAGACGACTGACTTTTTCCCTCTTCCCGCTTTCGTTCTCCCACGCATCGTCCCAAAACGCGAGAGCGATCAGCTGTTGCTTTCCGCAAGACGAGTTAATTATAATTGAGGTGTGTATGTGAGGGCGCTTAAAGCAAAGTCAAGCTCTTCAATGGTTAGGGGGCCGATGCGCCTCTCCCCCTTGCCGACAGCATTGTGCCTGAACCGCAACGCATAGGCCGTGACTCGTACAGCCCGGCTAAAAGTAGAAAATCTGCCAACGAACGACGGAAGCGGGACTGCGTGGTGAACTCGTACTTTGGCCGCCTTTGCCTCTAGTGCGGCATCGTTGGTGTCGACCTGCTCAAACTCCATAGAAGGCCAGTTACTCGGACTGCGTGTAAGCCACTCAGGGTCTCGCCACCATAGGCCAAAGCCCTTCAATTCACCCGGAGACCTCTTGTCGCACAGTCCGCTGGATTCTCAGCCGTGCCCACATGCCTCCATTGCGAGAGCGAAGAATGATCCAGAATGAACGCGACCCTGTTGGCCACGAACGTCTTCCACCCGTACAGCCAGTGTAAAAGGATTGTAGCATCCGTCCAGTAGAACGATTCGATGGGTAAGTCGCTTAGCCATTTAGCCGAAGTAAGTCATTTTACCAACTTGACGGCCAAAACTGCGCCACTCAGCTCCGTTCTAGGTATATTCAAGGGCCTTGTGGGAGTCACCATTGACTTCGAGGCCAACAGTGAGCTATAGCGTGCTTCGTCCTCGCACTCGAGCCTTAGGTAGACCGAGGCCGCATATGTCGATGAACCGTCGCAGAACGCGTGAAGCTGAGCTGACACTATACATCCAGGGGAATAATGAATCCATCGCTCTATGCTTATGTCGTCGATCCTCGTCAACCCGTCCCGAAACGTTCGCCACCGTTCTTCGAGGGCGTCCGGAACCTCGTCGTCCCACTCCAGCGCCGACTGAGTGCCATCCGCATGCACTTTCTTAGCCATGGTTACCACCTTTAAAATCAGCTTTCCCACGATGATGACTGGTGCGATGAGACCCAGTGGATCAAACAGCCTAACTATGCTCGATAGAATCATCCGTTTGGTAAACCTAGCTGGAATCTCAAAATTGACTTGAAATTTAAAACAGTCCTTATTCGGGAGCCAATACATCCCTAACGCCTTGATAGGATCCGTAGTGTCCCAGTTTAAAGGAGTCCGGCTGCACTGATGCTCCGCAGGAATCGAGAGCAAGAGACTGGACTCGTTGCTGGACCATTTTCGCAACTCCATGCACTCGGATTTTATCGCCCCCGATACTTGTGTCCGCTTATCCTTTGCTTCCTCCAACGTGTGACCTCCGGAAAGAATATCATCCACATATATTTCGCTCATCAACACCTCTTCCGCCTTGGGAAACGAACGGCGCTTGTCGACGGTCAAAACATTGTTATCGATAGTTA
>NW_024572135.1:0-30332 GCF_018153835.1 Drosophila eugracilis | reverse complement strand
AATAATTATTTATTACAAAAAAAAAAAATAAATATATAGAAAGAGATTTGTGATTATATTTACGATTAAGTGCACCGCAGTCCCACGGCGTGTTCTGCGGGGTGCTACCGCTGTGTACTCTTAATAGGTGTTTCGGCTCACCATACATATATTTATATATATAAATAAAAAAAATAAAGAAAGAACAAAAGAGAATAAATAATTAAATAAAGAGTTTAATTAAATAACATGTCTTGATCGTGCAGCAAAGCAGTTATTAAAAAGAAGAAGAAATAAATAAAATGGAGTTATAATAATAAAATTTAGAATCAAGTAAAAGAAGATTCCAACATAATAAATTTCAAAAAGATAAGAAAGATATTCATTTTTCACAGATAGGGTCTACAATATAACCACCTAAGGGATCGAATCGAAATACTACACCAACACATTCGCATCTACACTAAAATTAATTTAGTATTTTAATATAAAGAACTAAAAAAAACAAAAAGCAATTTAAATTTTAGGTATATTTCAAAATTGAGAGCCTACTACGGATACAATTTTAACAACTAGTAATAAACAATTTCATTTGATGCCGAACATTTCTAAAGTAACAAGACTATTACCAACTGCCAGAATTAACACTATAGGGGGAAATAAGAGACAGGCAGCAAGCGAACAGGGACCTCAAAGTATTGCATTGTCCCTAAAACCAATAACAACACCCTCACCATTAAATATGGATTCGAGTACCAGTTCGTCACCGGCACATAATAATAATGCCCCGATCAGCCCTGTTGATTTATATGCGTCTATGAGAATTCCGGATGTGATCCGTCTTTTGCCCACGTATTCAGGAGATCCGTGTACTTTGAACGAATTTATTAATAATGTAGAGGAAATCATACTGATGATTAGAGGTACGGACCAGACCCCGTACGGCCAGATGGTGTTTAGAGCAATCAGGCAAAAAATTGAAGGGTGTAAGGGTGCTAATCACGGGCCGGGATATAAACTTCAGTCAGCCCAGGGTTCCCTAAAGAAATATTTGTAAATACTGAGACAAGCACGAAAACGGATGCGAGATGTGTGTGTGAGGTGGGTTTTTGGAGGGTTTTGGGAGAGTAATTGGGAGCCTAATAGTTCTTGTAATATTCCTGGCATTTTATTTACAAAGTCTTACCTAAGTTCTAACCTATCTCTACGTTGTTTTCCTACCCCCGCCATGGGGCTGGGCGTGGGGCCCTCTGGGGACTCCATCAAATGTTGCAGGAAATGCTGTAATGCCCCGGTGTTCGTGGGCGTGCTCGCTCCCCAACGGGCAGCCTGCTCGTCTGTGGTTGTGTCGGTGGGGCCGGGGTTGATGTCCCCGGTGGGGGCGAGTTGCCCCGAGGCAGCGGCGACGGTGACCTGCGCCGCCACGAGGGCGGCGGTGGTGGCCCCGGCTGATGCTGGTTGGTCTGTTCGTTCCTCCGGGTATGGGCCAGGCCCGAAGAGTTCCGCGTACGATGGTGGCGGGGTAACTTACCGCGTGGCAGGTGCTCCCGGCGGGACCTCGTTCTCCGGCCAGCTTCCCTCCTCGTCTGAAATGAGGATCGCTGTCGTTTCCCGTTGTTCTTCGTCACCCTAGCTAAGTTCTAGGACTTCCGTGTCGGAGATGTCCTCGTATACCGCGCCCAGCGGTCCTGTGGGATTCGGCGTAGTGGCTTCCAACGGGAGTCCCCCGCACCACGCAGGACTGATGGTTGGAGATGGTGTCTCACTGTTGGCCGATCGTGGTCGTGGGACCGGGTCGCGTCCTGCGCCCGTGGTGTCCATGTGTGCCCAGTGTGGCTCCTCGCGGGCGGACATTGTCCCGGTTGGAGCGGGGGCGTCGTCGTCTTTCGCGCGGTATCGGACGACATGCAAGTCACGCTCGTACCGGTGGTGGTGACGTTGTGTCTCTCTGTGGTGGCGGTGCCGCTCGCGGGGGTGTCCTGGCATTGTTGTAGACTCAGTTTTCTTTACCGTTTTGTTGAGATGAACGCGATCGCTCGGTTGGCGTCGTACTTATCGATAGCTCGATGCTGTGACGTCCTGCGGTGGTTGTCGTAGTGTCTTGAGGAAGTATTTCCGCAGATCTGGCAGCTCCGGTATGGGTTCCCGTGTTTCGTTGTATGGGGACCTGAAGAGAGTAGGAAGCGGTTAATAGCGTTCCACAGGTACGTCGCCTGCCTAGATGTGGTGCGTATTCTAAGCTCCTGTCCTCCTAAATGCCCTGCGGCTCTGGAATCCTGGTCTGTGTGGATGCGGATGGTTCTAGTGTCCCCGGCGTGACGTCGTCGTCGTCATCCTCGAATATTTAAGATGGCCGTGCGGCGACGGCGGCTTCCGGCGTCTTGCATCCTGACTATGTTAGGGGAGAGGAACTTGACCACTCGGAACGGCCCCTCGTATCTTGCGGCCAGTTTGGGTGCGAAACCCTCGGCTGCGTTTGACAGTAAATGGCGGCGGGCGAGAACCAGGGAGCCTAGTGGTGGTTTCCACTCAAGTCTTCGTAGGGCAACTTTGAATATGTTGTGTAGCTGCTCACTCCGTTCCGCGCGTTTGGCAGCCGTGGCTCCTGGCCTTGGACCAGGAATGCGGGGCTGAAGCCCGTGGTGTCCGACACACTGCTGTTCACGGCGAGTGAGATCTCCAGCAAAAGCCGATCCCAAGTGTTCTGCGGTGCGTCTCCAAAGTACTGTGCAATCATTGTTTTAACCGTCCTGTTCGCCCTCTCCGTAGGGTTTTGGCGGGGCGTGTAAGGCGCGGTATGCTTCAGTTCCATTTCCAACGACTTGCAAAATGCCCGGAAGTCTCTCCTGGTGACCTGTGTCCCGTTGTCGCAGACCAAAGTCCGAGGGACTCCGAAACGGCTCAGAATTCGTTATCGAAATGTCCGTTCGAGGTACGGCTCGGTGGCTCTTCGTAGGGGGACAAGTTCCACCCACTTGCTGAACGCGTCGAGGAACACCAGTAGGACAGTGTTCCCTTGCTCGGAACGCGGAAGTGGTCCCACGAAGTCCGTGCATAACACGTGGAAAGGTTCGTCGACCTGGCGCGTGAACATTCCGTCAGCACTCTTTCGCGGTCGCGGGTACCCACGCATAGCTTCCAGAGGGTATATTCCTCGTCCTCTGGACCCAGTCCGATGCGCCGGTTGAGTTGTCCGTTCTCCTCTCGGAAATCCGAATACTTGGCCGGCTCCTGCTGTATCCTGCGTAACATTTTCGTGATCAACTTACAGTCGCTGTCTTGTACTTGTGCCTTTTGTAATGTCGCCAGAGGCAGGAGCGACAGCGCGTCCGCGACCAGGTTCTGGACTCCGCGTCGGTAGGTCACGTCGTAGCTCCAATGCCAACCGAGCGATCCTGCACGTTGGATTGTACCTTGAAACGGTACCCCTCGAGGTAGTAGCGCATCTTGCGGATGGCCCACACTATCGCAAGGCATTCCTTTTCCGTCACGGAGTAATTGCGTTCAGCGGTATTTAGCCAGCGGCTGACGTAGCTTCTCGGAGCCGTGGGAAAACCTCGCGTAGGTTCCGCACGTGCTCAGAGAGTGTGGACCCGACGACGATGATGTCGTCCAGGTAGGCGAAGACGTATGGTTCCATGTCGGGGCCGATGACGGTATGCAGTGCCCGTTGGAAGGTGGCAGGAGCCGAGTGTAGCCCGAAGGGCATCACCTTCCAGTGAAATAGCTCGCGACCCAGGACTGTGAATGCCGTGCATTCGCGACTGGCGGGAACTACTGGGATCTGCCAGTACCCGTTTTTCTGGTCCAACGTGATATGTTGCGTGGCTTCCGTTCCAGGATGTGGTGGATCCGCGGCAGCGGGTAGGCGTCGGGAATCGAATTCTCATTTAACTGCCGGTAGTCTATACACATCCTGGCCTTCCCGTTCTTCTTTGCCCCGGTGACTATCGGCGCGCTATGGGGGCTCTTAGAGGGCTCTATACGACCGTCCCGGAGGAGCTTGTCGATCTGTTGGTCGATTATGGCCCTCATCGCGGGGTTTCGTGGGTGATAGCGTTGTTTGATGGGGCGATCGATGCGCATCACGATCGTGTGCTCGGCGATGTGGGAGACGTCGGCGATGGTGACGGGACAGCTCTCGCTCTAAGAACTTCCCTATCCAGGTGACCGATGGATGGTCCTGTTAGGCGGCCTGTGGATGCGCCCGTGAGGCGGGTGATGGATGCTTCTGTGAGGTGACCGATGGGTGCGCCTGTGAGGCGGGTCGTGGATGCGTCTATGAGGTGACTGATGGATGCGCCTGTGAGGCGGGTGATGGATGCGTCTGTGAGGCGGCTGGTGGATGCGCCTGTAAGGCGGGTAATGGATGCGCCTGTGAGGCGGCTGGTGGATGCGGCTGTGCGGTGGCTTGTGGATGCGCCCGTGGGGCGGCTGGTGGATGCGTCTGTGAGGCAGCTTGTGGATTCGCCTGTGAGGTGGCTTGTGGATGCGACCGTGTGGCGGCTGGTGGATGCGCCTGTGAGGCGGCTTGTGGATGCGCCTGTGAGGCGGCTTGTGGATGCGCCTGTGAGGTGACCGATGGATGCGCCTGTGAGGCAGGTGATGGATGCGCCTGGGCGGTGACCATTGCGTGTTGAGGCGGTGTGTGTGTGTGTTCCGTTCGTGTCGGTGTCGGCGAGCTGGTTCTCGTGGGTCGATCCGAAGTATGTGGCTGGAGATAGAGGGTCACATTGCAGTGTGGCTCGACCGACGGTTAATGCATTCTGTCCTCGTTCGAGTACTTCGTCCTATGGCGGACAAGGCAGCCTCCGCTTTTCCAAAATTCTGCCTTCTGTCCTTATGCTTCAATATTCGTTCATAATTGAGACTAATTTCGCTTACAATTTTATTTGTTTTGTATTATTAGAGCGTCAAAACCATGGCTCCACGTCCTCGCAGCGCCCAAACTTTGGACGGCAGACGTTCACGAGGTACTCAGTCCTACCGCTGCCGAGTCTGTCGGGGCATCCATCCTCTACGGAAGTGTACCCGGTTCCTCAGGCTCAGCAGGGAGAAGCGGCTCCGCGCCGTTCTCATCAATAAATATTGTGCGAATTGCCTGGCTCATCAACACTCCGGGGAGCAATGTCGCAGTGGCGACACGTGCAAAATGTGCGGGCAGAACCATCACACGCTGCTCCATCTGCAAGAAAGGACCGGGATTTCTCGTCGACAGCCCATCCAGCGACTTCGTCAGCCGCCTTCCCCGCCACAGCGTCAGCCGCCTTCCCCACAACACCGCCAATCGCCGTCTTTCGAAACATCCCGTATCGACCGCTTGGCTTTCGATGTCAGTCTCCCGGCCTCCTTCGCCATCGGCAAGGTAAGCGCGTGCACCAGTATGACGTCCAGCTTCAGCAGCAACCCCATCAGTAGCGGCGCTACTGCAGAAGGCAACTTAGATATTATAGAGATATTATAAAGAGGAAAACCAAGAGATTTTGCTACCGCTTAAGTACAATTTGGAGCAGTTCCAAAAGGAATTTAAACCATTTCCAGCTGAGGCATAGATATTGGCTGAAATCAAAGATTGTTTAATATTGTTCCTTAAATTAGTCGAGCAACGGGCACTACTATTAAATAAAAACTCAAAATTATTATTAGAAACATTATTCCTTAATATTAAAATAGCTAATAAACATATTCGCAAAATAAGTTGAATCTTATACAAAAAATTACTGAATAATCTTGCATAGTTATTGAGTTAATATCTGATTTTGAGGTTATGGGCGGTGCCACGCCTACAATTTTTTTTTACATCTGAAATCTATTGACCATATGAACTCAAATCAAAAAAACAGAATCAAAATATCTTGCTTCGTTTTTGAGATATTATTTTTGGCCAGAAAAACTGTAAAATTCCCTATAGTGCAGCGGCGTTCAATAACCCACGACGGCAGTGAGAGGCGAAGAGGTCTATTTGACGACCATCCGGTCAAGTATAGGCGATTTCCAAATCGACGTGCTCCTGAAGATCAGCCCAAGCCTAGTGACACCATGCGAGCCCGAGAGGAAGCCCGACGATCGTGAATAAAAAGTGAATAGTGCAAGATCAGCCAGTCGTTATATCTGCCACGTTTCTAGCAAGAATCCGCCTCACTCCGTTTCATCCTTCAATAAACTATCAGGCATCATATCGTAAAATAAAGAAGTAAAATTTAATGCACACGCCGACGAATTCTTTCTTATAATAAACTCGAATAAAAACTAAAACTTCAACCCCTTTAACAATATAGGGAATTGGGGCTCGTACTCGGGGCATCGCTAACCCTATCCAAATGCCAACACATCCACATATGCAAAAAACACAATTGCGCTTGTAACATAAGCTGCTGCAAATTCCTACCGTTACTTCATTAAAAATTCTAGGAATAACAATAAACAACAATATCAAAAATAAAAAAAATAAAAGGAAAACGCCACCAATAATATACCAGACAATCAAACTAAGCCTAATCTAGCTTACAAACCAATAAATACAAACCTTCCTGGGTACTCCCCAATCTAATAGACACATCACTCCGAACAAACAAGAAGCACGAAACATCCGCAGAAGCATACCAAAAACTGTTCGAACACACAAAGAATAACCTTAAACCAAATAATTTCATATTCATAAATGAATGGCACAATAACGTATGCCATTACAACAGAAACAAACATTTTAAAATATGGCACACTGCCCCATTATTCATCCGTCCTCACCTCTGAAACTATCGCCATCCTAGAAGCAATCGAAATTATTAAAAACCAAAGAGGTAATTTCATTATCTGTTTCAACTCCCTAGAAGCAATAGACTCAATACAGAACTCAAATAACAACAACTTCTATAGAAACAAAAATCAGATAACTATTAACCCAATATGCCCCTAATATCAAATAAAAGTAATCTGGATTCCTGGCCATACAGGAATAAAAGGAAACGATCTAGCCGATCAAGCCGCAAAGTCAGCAAGCTTTATGCGACTTATCTTCACCCCAAACATAAATATCGTAGACATAAAAAGACAGCTTGAATCTGAATGGTACCAATAAATTAATAAGAATACCTCACACACCTGGGTCTACTTAAAACAGTCCCACCAAAACTGGAACAGATGTGACCAAATAAAAAAATTCGACTAGGACACACAAACATAACTCACCAGCACTATTTAGAACGACTTTCAACACCAATTTGTCCATTTTGCCGAGGCGACATTTCAATAAATCATATCCTTAACTCGTGCCCATCACTCCTACAAACCAAGCAAACTATATTTAGAAACACTATCCCCCTAAGACCCCTTGGAAACCCTGAACCAGACAACATACAAAAAATTCTACTTTTCCTTAAAAACCTGAATTATACCACAAAATTAAAAAAAAAGTTTCTAACAAACACAACAATCAACTAGCCAATTACTCAATATTAGATTAAGATACAGTATCATTGTAAACCAACATAGCCATAGGCCATTCAGCCAGCGCTATACTATCTAAGTTAGCTTAGTTTTGTAAACTAATCTATCAATTACAAATAAATAATAAAAATAATAATAATGACTTGCCTTTAACGGCTCCCCACACGCGTAGGTCCAAAAGAAAGGCTGTAACTTTAAGGGCCTATGGTCGTGGCTGTGGCGAGCGGTTTTATTCTGAAATTGCTTAAATTAGCCTCACATTACAGAATCTTAATCTTAATCCTACCGAGTGTGCCCTCCTACAATTCACAAGACAATGAAAAGGCACTTTTTCGGCGGCATTCGCATTTTCGAGATCAGTACGCCCGCACTTCAAAGGGCCAAGAAATCGACACAAGATCGGATACTTAAGAAATACTACATTTTCCTGCCAATGCTGATTCTACCTATCGATTAGAATGTTTGACCGCCGACACTCTTTGTTAGCCAAATACACACAACTATACAATATGTATGTGTAAATTGCCCGGCTTGGACAATGTTTGGGCTGCAAGATAATTACATTCATATGTTATGTAGGTCCGACAGCTCGCTCCGGCTAAGATGCTGACCTAGCAGCTGGCCGAAGCTAATTAATTGTATATGACGAGTGGCCACCCAGTCAGCGTACCAATTCCAGGGTAGCTCTGGGTTAGTCAAGTCAACCTCGTTGCCTACCGACTGGTCGGTGACTCCTCCCCTCCTGTATTGAAGTGACGGCCAAAGTGAAGGCGTGAACGATACGAAACGCGGTTCTGGTAGCGACGAGAATACTACTCTATTCTTAGTGTTAAAAAGAATGATAATTATTATAGTTCCAATTATGATTAGTAGATATATATCTCCAAAATTCGTAGTTGTAAATTTCTTCCAGTATTTGAATGTGATTGAATTGGAAGCGTTGATGGATCTTAAATTTAATTTATGTAAGTTTATGTCTTCAATTTGTTACGTGAAATTGATTTTTTAAATTATTGGGACTGTAGCTTTAATTTTTTGTTCAGACTGTGACAATTCTTTATTAAATGGTATTTGATTAATATAAACTGTGCAATTTTTGAAGGTAACTAATGCGGATCCACTTAGGGAAATGTTCGACGTACAATTTGATTGAATAGTTGAATTTATAGTGTTTAGGATTAATTTGTGTGCTGGTTCTATATCGGTAATGCTCTCTTGCATCCCTATGTCTTCGATTTTACGTTTTGCATAATTCATTGGGAGAATGTCATTAAGGCAATCGGTCTTTACCAATGAACGGCAAGGGTACACCCAGACAATAAGTGCACCCGAATCATTTGTGCCTTTTCGACACTGAGAGTGTGATCGGCACCCTAAAATAACGGGAGGTGTCTTGCACAGCTCATTTCCAATGTGCATTTGCGCACCAAGTACTCTCTTGCACAGACACCAAACACACTTATAGAAAATGAAGGGAGTGTCTGAAACACCCATGTTTTTGGGATGAGGGATTCTGGTGTCTTCAAATGATCTGAGTGTCTCGGGTGTCTTCAACTGATCTGACTATTTCGGGTGTCTGAGGATTGACCGAATAATTTTACATAAAAGGAAGGAAAGAAATCCAATAATTTAACATAAATATAGCCCCTTAAAAAGTTAAAGTAATTTGTTTTCCGTTTCGATTACTTTTAATCTTAGAATAGTATATTTTCAAGAATAAAAGTTATTGCCGTCTTCAGAAACTAATATTACGAAATAAGAGCTTATAATCATTACGAGTGATTAGTCTTCAATGACTACGTCTTAGAAAACCAAAAAAGGCTAGCATTGCATCACAGGTACTAATAAAAAAACTACACAGATACAAATCAACGTGTAACTTCAACATGAATATAGCCCCTTCAGAAAGTGTCAATATTTTAGGATTTTCCGTGTCGTCATCCAAACGTCAAACTTATTACTGTTTATTGCAGATGCGTATAAGAATACAGATCATAAGTCAATCGCACTTCGAGTAGCAGGAAGATGGCCTGACACGGAAAATCCTAAAATATTTGTCTTTTTTAAGGAGCCATTATGGGGATTTCCTTCCTTCCTTTCATGTAAAATTATTCGGTCAACCCCCAATGACCTGCTCATGCAATACAGCTGAAGACACCCGAAATACTCAGAACAGTTGAAGACACCCGAAACACTCAGATCATTTGAAGACACCCGAAGCATGAGTGTTTCAGACACTCCCTTTATTTGCTTAAAGTGTTTTGAGTGTCTGTGCAATAGAATCATGTGCATAGAATTGAGTGGGTGACAAAAACGCAAATACACAAGCACCCAAATCGATCTGTGCACTCGGGTATGTGCTCTTTTCTTGCTGTTCGTGAGTGCGACAAACACTCGAAATGTATAAGTGTGATTCGGGTGCCGAAAAAAGACACCATTGACGTTCTTTGGTCCTTACATTATTCTGAATTGAGTTTTCACAAATAAAATACTTATGAATTTTATTACATTTATTTGAAAAGTAGTGTATATCATTTTCGTTATGATAGGTTTGGGACAATTAAGAATTTCGATTGATTTATGGGAAGTGGGTCGATGTGTGTAAATTGATAATGTGTCTGTTTAAATGTAGGGATTCTGATTCTAAAATTAATCTTAATTCCTATCATAAAAGTTTATAGATCTAGCGTCTTAAATATATATTTGTTTGACAATTCCCGTAATTCCGGGTCGTCCAGTTCTTGTCTAACAATTTTTACTTCTTCTTGTGATACAATAAATATTGGTACAATATTTAGATTTCCCAATAACATGCTTTCTTCTATAAGTCTTTGAGATGCTGTTTTTGTAGCCGTTGAGGAAATTATTTATTATCTGTTGTTCCCCATTTATGTGTTCTGTAATGTTATCAAACCTAGTTTTAATGTCCTTATTGATTATCTCTTGTCTATTTGTGATCTGTGTTAACTCCCTTTGATTTTTATTCAAGGTCTTTGAATTACTCTCAATTCTACGCCCATCGGTGACACCTAGATTTCCTGTTACAACTTGTATAACACTGCCTAAACCGTTTATTAACCCTCTGCGTTGTCTGTGTTTTGGCAATAGTACTTCTACTCTTGCCTTTAGTTGTTCTAACTTCGTGAATAATCCGTCCGTTGCCGCATCCGGCTGTGCGTTACTTTGTAATTTAACTATTGCTCTATTGAAATTTACAATACCGTCGATATAATCTTGTAAGTTAATTGTGTGTGTCAAAAATTTATGGGACCGAACTATTTTTGCTTCCCCAAAGTTTATTCTTAGGATAGGAGTACTTTTGTCTAAATTTTGGACCTTGAGGTCTTGTGCCGCAGTACGCGTGAACCTGTAAAATTAATTGAGATTGGTTTTATTTTGTTCTTCATTTTAGCTTTGTGTAATTTCTGTTTCTTAATTGAAGTAAGTGTGATTTTATTTTCCTTAAGTACTTTGTGTTTTGAAAAGCGTAGTGTGAGTTTATTTCGTCTATTTTCGTTTCTGAAATTACGTCATAAGGTTTGACCGACATTGGTTGAACTCTGTTTTCATTTAGTTTCTCGATTCTTGCATTCATCTTGTGTTCTAACTGAGCTTTGACTTTGGGGTACAATGTGTTTTGGAATTCGTGTAATTTTTGTAGATAATCATGTTCGTTACTGTAGTTAATGTTCTTGTTAAACACGTGTGTCCGTCCTGAGAATAGTTCAAAAGGGGTATATATAGTTGCCGAATGTATGGCGTTATTATACGTAGTTAGGGTTTCAAATAAGATTTCTTCGTGGTCGCAGTCCAGCTTATCAGCTTTCCTGTTTTCAAATATAATTCTGTAAATTTCAATTAATGAAGAATGTAACCTTTCTACGGGCGCATTGCTTGACGATTGCTGGAACGATGTAACATGTGTGTCTTGTTATATTGTTTACAAAAATCCACAAAAATTTTCCCTCAGAACTCTGCTTCTTGGTCAAACACTAACTTAGCCGGTTCACCCACAACGCAAAACTATTGCTTTAATGCTTTTACGACGTAAACTCCTGGCTGGAATTGTATAGGCACTAGCGAATTTGGAAAATTTATCGATTAACGTGAGAATAGTCTTGGCATTTATAGTAAAATGTCCATATGTCCATATGTCGGTCTTCTGATATTTAGGTCTTGGCGGTTGTCTGTCGTATTTTAGAGTTTTACAAGTGTCACATTGATTTATAATTCGTGTAATCTTTTGTTTCATGTATGAAAATAAATGGTTCTTTTGAGGTTATTTAGAGTCTCCTCAATACCGCGGTGATTACTGTTGCGGTGGTAATCCGAAATCTAGTGATGTAATGTCCCTAAGGAGTAGTTTACATCTAATTAATTTATAATCATTAAAGTACTTAGCGTGAGCTTCTTTAATTGATTCGAAAATGGTGTCATCAGCTAAGATGGCGTGTAACTTTTTGGAAATAAGGATCTCCCTTAAAATTTCCGTAATATTGTTTGGGTCAAAACTGACTTTCGTCACAACCCATCTACCATTTTAAATAAAATGCAGGTCTTTGTCTTATCTTGATTATCGGGATTTGAATTCATTTATCGCTCTATCGCTAATTAAGACTGTATGAAAGTTACAATATACAATTTAAATAAATTTTTACTGGACTTAAAGCTTCGGCGACAACATTTTGTGAACCCTTCTTGTAGACTACTTCATATTCCATATTCCATAGCTGGAGCTTCCAACGAACTAATTTTGAATTTGGTTCTTTAAAATTCATAAGCCACGTTAACGGTTTATGATCTGTAACGATTTTGTCCAAAAAGAAACGAGCGGAAATATTTGGTCGCCTTAGCCACAAAAAATAAAACTCTGTACAGAGATTATGTGCCCTGCGGGTATGCTGTGCGTATCTACGATATTTCAAGACGGGGCGCTGGTAATTTCAGGAGTCATACCGATTGACCTTTTAGCAGTGGATTCAGCTAATATCCGCGCAGGTAACACAGAGGTCGCAACTGCCACATCACTACGCCAAAACTGCAGAGCTAAGCGCCACGGGCAAATAGCAGCAAAAGGACGATGGACGTATAAGCTTTTCCCCAGAATTGCATAGACTGCTGGGATGGAAGCATGGACATGTGGACATCTACTCAGCTGTTGACAGGACACGGATGCTTTAGATACTTAAATTTATACAAAAAAATTCGGTGCCGTGAACGGTGCGAAAGAAAAGGCCGAGAGTTTTCTGATTTTATTTTAGCAGCTCTGCGACTGCGTGTTGATAGCAATAGAGAAACGAAATATAATGGTGCGAGCAGAGCAATCGGCGAGTCACGAGCGCTTATCATCTCCGGAGACAGTGCTCTCCACCCTGCTGGCTAGCTGTACACGTGCAGGTGTACAGCCAGTTCCAGCAGGAAGATGAGTTATGCTGTAATACATAGTGAGGACATTTCAAACAAGTAGCTGTTGTGATCTGTGACATATCTTCCAACCAAGACGAGTGCAAAGATTGCGGTAGTAGGGCTTCATCCCAGTCAGGCTTATCCTTCCATAGGACCTGCATGAAAATCTGTAGGTTGGGGCTGATCGGGGCTATTAATCCAAGAGGATCGTGGACTCTAGCTATTACCGAAAGAATGCTGCGCTTGGTTGCAGTCTGGTCTGTCCACGGGCTTGAGAAGCTGAAAACCAACTATCCGAAAGGGTATTCCAAGCTGATTTAGCCTCGAGTGCCTCAAAACAAAGCTGGGAAGGTTGCGGTTGAAATAGCTGCTCGCCTTGAGCATCCTTCTTCGAAATGGTTTTTGTAGAATCTGGGCCACTTCTCTTTAATGAGTCAGAAACTGGCTCAGACTCAGACTGAGTGCTGAGTACTTGAATAGAGGAAACTGAAGTTGAGAGCGTAGACCCCTTAGACACCCTGAGACACCCAGCCAAGTCTGGTTTTCTGCAGGGTGGGTAAATGGTTTCCTAATCAAATTTGTCCAATACAAAGCAGCTCGAAGAATAAACTTGCTCCAATAAGCAAGTCAATGCGCTGTGTTAAGTTTGCTGCTTGTCCCAGTGTGCTGGAAGCTGGGAGCGGGAAGTGGAGAGCAATATGCAATATATATTCAAAGATATTTGGAAAAATGAACCTAAGTCTAGGATTCTATTGGTATATAAATAGCTAACATCATATCTTGCAGTAATTTTTCTGCCATGTTTAATTAATCAAAACATAGCTTTTACATGCAATGTCACTACTTTGCGTACTTCGTTATTGTATATGACTTCATATACATTGGGCCTAGAAGCTGTATCTAAAGATTGCGTCTTTAATTCTTTTTCTTTATTTTCCGCGCGTATTTTGAGAAGAGGTACATTAAAGGTCTATGGAATAGCAAAATGTAAATCCACGATATGAAAGTCGTTTTGGATTATATATTTAGTTGTCTGTATCCCAATAGAGGTTAACCTTTTTGATTTTGTAACCTCCTGTCTTATTCATTTTATATCTATTACATAGTTAACGTTTATGTCAGAATTTTCTTTGATTATTGAAATGACTGTACCCGTGCCTACTAGGAACACTAGTTCTCTTCCTGTGGATACGTTAGTAAGAGTAACAAATATATTCTGAATGAGATTAATTGCAATAACCATTTCATTTTCTACTGTTTGGTACTTAAAGGGTCTTGAGAGATTCCCGATGTATTTTGGGCTTCTCTCACAATGTTATTGGTCTTATTGTTATTGTGGATTTGAGTTACCACGTCCTCGATTGTTTCCTCTGTATTGACCTCTTCCATTATTTTTATAATTGGAACTGTTGTAGTTGTTGTAATTTTTATTACGAGAACGAAAATTACCTTTGAAGTTACCACGTCTGCGGTTTTCACCACGCTGTGAATAATTTTCATTTTAATTTACGAACTTGGATTTGGCATCATTCATGGTGTTGAAGGTGCCAGCCTGCATGATAAGTCTTACTTTATCAATTGCGGAATTCTTTTTCATTGCCTTAACTGCAGACTGTATAGAATAACTTCTGAGTAAGGCAAGGGGTAGGCACATTCTAGAGCTTTTGTCATCTGCTCAACCTCTGATGTATATTGGTTATCAGATTTGTTGCATTGCTGTAGATTCATCAGTTTAGCTGATAATACTTCTACAGTTTCTCCTTTGATATTGCATTTTAGTCCGGAAATGACTTCGACTAGTTTTCTTGCGACACCTTATAGCTTTGTTTTTATTATTAAAATAGCTAATTGTTCGTGTTCGGCTTTTAATAATTTTATAATTTTCAATGCATCGAGAAAATTTGCTAAGTTTTTTGCATTACCATTAAATACTGGTAAAACCTTAGATGCCGTGTTGATAAAATCAGTATTTGACTGTGCCATTGTAATAAATTTTTCTTCAACTAGTGTCTGAATCTGCAAAATTGTCCAAGTCAGACATTAATATTGCTGGGTTAGTGAGGTTATTTATTTCTTCCTCTTTCAAATCATCTTGGTCAATATTAAAAACTTCTTTTGATTCTGATTCATCGCCAGGTTCAATTATTACTAACGTCATTATTAGTCATTACATTAGGTATTGATATATCTAGCTTGAACTTTTCTAACTCGTATACACTAACAGGGGTTGTAGATACTAACTGCTGAACTCCTCTACTGAAGTATGGGTCCCTTTCATATGTTTCGCTAATGGCTCTTTGTGTATCCATGCTTGAATATACATACATATATATTGTTTTAAATTTACTTTATTTTATTTCATTTTTTTGTCGTTATTTGTTTAATAACATTTTATTATATTTTTTTATCATTAATATTTGTTGTATGTGCGCTTTGTTCTTTTTTTTTAAATTTTTTCCAAATCGTTTGCTTGGCTCACATATCTTTTTTTTTTAATTTATTAGGAAGCTTGTACAATTTATGTGAAGAGGGCAGTTGGCTTCGGTAAACGTGAGAACACGCACATTTTTTATTAAAAGAGTTTGTTAAAATTAAACAGTATTACTTGTTTTGTATTTACTTAAAACTCTTTCATTTATTTTTAGTAATACAAGTAATACTGTTTAATTTTAACAAACTCTTTTAATAAAAAATGTAGGGATAGTATCGAAATGAAATATCCTGATTGTAGAGTTGTGTCGCCTTATATACAGATTAGCAAAGAGTCATTGTAGGAGGGGTTCCCAGGCAATGCAATCAAAACTTGGTTGATAATTGATGCAATGTAATATTCATAAGTATATAAAATGCATAAACGGCGTCCCGCGTTAGGCCAGCGACGTGCGTGTTCTCACGTTTACCAAAGCCAACTGCCTTCATGATCCCATGCATCGTCCCAAAATTCGAGAGCGATCAGCTTATCGCTTTCAGCTTCCAGCACACTGGGACAAGCAGTAAACTTAACATGCCGGCCCCCAATGCTAGACCTGGCATTGTTCGTTCCATCCTGGCGGTGAATAGGACAGAATATCTGGTGCGACCCAGTAGCGATTGTGACGGCGGAAATTGGTCGTCCACTTGGGCATGTGTTGTAATTGCCCCAGCCAGTCCCGACTCCAAGCCTTCCAGAAATTATTGATGGTTTAGAAACTGATCCGCGAAGAATTGGACTGCGGGCGAAATTCCGGAGGAGCATGGATCGAGTCACCAATCGAGAAATGGGCCGGTGTAAACACCTCTAGGTGCGGTCGCGAAATGACACATGCTTTAATACTTATGAACACCGTAGAGAACTCCTCATAGGTGAGCCGTCGATCTGCAATAATCCTCTTCAGGTGATGTTTCACCGACTTCAGGTGCAGCTGCAGTGGGATCTCTTAAATAGTATTCTTAAGCACAACTTTCTAGATATTATAGTTCCTGAGATTTTCGCATTTTTGGTTTTTTGGGTTTTGTGGGCCTTAGAGTTGGCTCGGCTTGATCGGAAACATACATTTCGCATAAAGGGCATTATAAAAACTTGCATGTTTAATCCATAACCAGGGTCAGTAGAAAATGCTCCGTGAGTTCTAAAATCGCTTTCAAATGCACTGCCCTTGTTGCAAGACAAATGAAAACGGCAATGTATCCCATGTAGAAGCTGGTGACTCGAAACCGCGCTGCCTTGAGTTCTATAGCGCTTGTATAGTCAACTCCGGTTGCCGTAAATGGTCGAATAGGGGGGCTCACACGGTGCAGCGGAAAGTCTCCCGTGAGCTGAGTCGCAGCGGTTGGCTAAGTCCGGAAACAACGGACACATTTTTTTCTAAAACTCTTCGAACTGCTTATTTTCCTGTCAGTTTCCAGAACCGTTGGCGCGTATGCGCCAAATTCATCTGCGCACCTTCGTGCAGAGTCAAAGAATGCGAGTACTATATTACTAGCTCAGTAAAATTATGAGAGCTTGCAAGTATCATTGGATGTTAACGCTCGTAAGGCAGGCTAGAATGGCGTAAGCGCCCCCTCACTTGAAAGATGCTACAAATTCCATAGCTTACTTCGTCACGGCAGCCGATTACCGTTCTTTACTGCGGTCAAATCCTCAGGGAAAGTTTCCCGCTGTACCATGCGCACTATAGCCAATAGAGCATAGTCGAGCTCTTCAATGCCTATGGGCCCGATGCGCCTCTCCCCTTTGCCGACAGCTTTGTTCTTGAAGCGCATAGCATAGGCCACGACTCGCACTGCCCGGCTGAAAGTAGAAAATTTGTCAACGAACGATGGAAGCGGGACTGCGAGGTGAACATGCACTGTGTCCGCCTTTGCCTTCTGCGCGGCATTGCTAAATACCTAATTAAAAGAATCAGCATTGTCAATAGGACATTGAAATACAGACCATTTTGATAGGTATAAGATAGTCAAAATAATTTTGTAAATACACATCAAAATTATCTAAGAAGTAACGAAGAATAAGCTCAGCGTTCGCAAGATCGTAAGCTTGGTAAAAAAAAAAGAGTTTTTCACTACGTGTTTAGCGAGAAATTCTATTGTGCTATCATTCAGAGTAATTAAAGCCGCAACCTATAGACATATTTTAGTCGCTTTGGGTTTTAAACCAAAAATAAACCAAACCCTATCCATCGAAAAGTCGCTACTTTAAAACTAAAAATTTTATGTCTAGTCAAACAAACATTTTAAAAATAATAGAAAGCTCAAAAATAAGTCTGAGCTACCACTTTCTCTATGATTATTCCCAACATGGTAAGCGGGACTGCACATTGTCAAAACGGCAGCAACCTCCAAGCGGATAATGACAATGCGGCCGACCAAGCAGTTGGCCCAAAATAGACCAAAGCTCCTACTGATGTATTTGAGGCCGAAAATCTCCACGGCACTTGGTAAAAATATTGTGGAGTTGATCAGTAAAGACAACTTCTTCGTTGATCCAATTACAAAGAGGAACATTTCCGAGACAATGGTACAAACAAATCGGTTTTAAAATACCCTGATGGACAAAAACGAAATTATTGCTTATACCAGCAAGAAAGGCTTGCAAGTGATTTTAAAAGGCATTGACCCAGAAGATCCGCCATATTTTCCGCCCAAAAACATAGAAGAGGCCATAAGACAGAAGAATTTTCATGTCAAAAATATTTTTAACATAATAAACAAGGATAAAAAAACGGCAACTACTTTAGAAGATCAGGCTTGAGCCAGAATATTAAAAGCCAGTCAAAAGTGCAGTGCATTCTATCTATAGCCGGAAATACCTGCTGGACAAATGTAGAGAGAGAGTTGTGAAAGCAAAGATTGAGGTCGCGTATTAAAAATCGCTCCGTTTATTTCCACAAGTTCCATAAAGCCAAAAGTGCAGCCGGCCAACCTGCTTGGAGCATCTGCCATGTACGACGGGATCCTTAGAAACACGATGCCGAAAGGCGCACGACAAGAAACTCTCAGACGCGGAGAAAATCTGCAACAAGGCTTGTAAACGAGCTAGCGCATGGCTCGATACTAAGGGTCTCGCTTTGGTGGCGCACAAGACTGAAGCAGTCCTGATTAGGACTTAAATCTCGCCCAAACCTAAAATAATTGTGTGTCATGACCGACCACCGGCTTTATTTCAAAGAAAATCTAGCGTAGCCCAGAGGTAAGTCAGGTAGGACGGCAGCAGCAATTTCGCGAATAATGGCGAACACCCAGGGACCAATGCAACCAAGTCGAAGTGTACTGGTTAGCCTAGTCACATCGACGCTGATGTGCGGTGCTCCTATATGGGCCTTAGCCACAAAAAATAAAACTCTGTATAGAGATTATGTGCCCTGCGGGTATGCTGTGCGTATCTACGATATTTCAAGACGCGGCGCTGGTAATTTCAGGAGTCATACCGATTGACCTTTTAGCAGTGGATTCAGCTAATATCCGCGCAGGTAACACAAAGGTCGCAACTGCCACATCACTACGCCAAAACTGCAGAGCTAAGCGCCACGGGCAAATAGCAGCAAAGGACGATGGACGTATAAGCTTATCCCAGAATTGCATAGACTGCTGGGATGGAAGCATGGACATGTGGACATCTACTCAGCTGTTGACAGGACACGGATGCTTTAGATACTTAAATTTATACAAAAAAAAATTCGGTGCCGTGAACGGTGCGAAAGAAAAGGCCGAGAGTTTTCTGATTTATTTTAGCAGCTCTGCGACTGCGTGTTGATAGCAATAGAGAACGAAATATAATGGTGCGAGCAGAGCAATCGGCGAGTCACGAGCGCTTATCATCTCCGGAGACAGTGCTCTCCACCCTGCTGGCTAGCTGTACACGTGCAGGTGTACAGCCAGTTCCAGCAGGCAGATGAGTTATGCTGTAATACATAGTGAGGACATTTCAAACAAGTAGCTGTTGTGATCTGTGACATATCTTCCAACCAAGACGAGTGCAAAGATTGCGGTAGGGCTTCATCCCAGTCAGGCTTATCCTTCCATAGGACCTGCATGAAAATCTGTAGGTTGGGGCTGATCGGGGCTATTAATCCAAGAGGATCGTGGACTCTAGCTATTACCGAAAGAATGCTGCGCTTGGTTGCAGTCTGGTCTGTCCACGGGCTTGAGAAGCTGAAAACCAACTATCCGAAAGGGTATCCCAAGCTGATTTAGCCTCGAGTGCCTCAAAACAAAGCTGGGAAGGTTGCGGTTGAAATAGCTGCTCGCCTTGAGCATCCTTCTTCGAAATGGTTTTTGTAGAATCTGGGCCACTTCTCTTTAATGAGTCAGAAACTGGCTCAGACTCAGACTGAGTGCTGAGTACTTGAATAGAGGAAACTGAAGTTGAGAGCGTAGACCCTTAGACACCCTGAGACACCCAGCCAAGTCTGGTTTTCTGCAGGGTGGGTAAATGGTTTCCTAATCAAATTTGTCCAATACAAAGCAGCTCGAAGAATAAACTTGCTCCAATAAGCAAGTCAATGCGCTGTGTTAAGTTTGCTGCTTGTCCCAGTGTGCTGGAAGCTGGGAGCGGGAAGTGGAGAGCAATCAGCTGATCGCTCTCACACCTTGGGACGATGCGTGGGAGCGAGAACGAAAGCGGGAAGAGGGCAAAGGCAGTCGTCTTCGGCAAGCGAGAGAACAGGCACGTCGCATCTAACGCGGGGTGCTATTTGCATATGTCATATATTAACAAAAGTGAATTTTGTGAATTTATCGTTTGAGTTTTGCATTGCCTGGGAACCCCTCTTACAATGACCGTTTGTTAGTCAAATACAAGGGGACACAACTTTACATGGTGGCCCATGAAGGGAACCTGCAATCGCAAACATAATTGAAAATTCTTAATTCTGTGTAAATGGGCGCCGTTAGATCGCATCTGCGTTAAGTTTGCATGTCGGCTCTGCATATCGCGAAAAGTGAAAAACAGAGTAAATGGCGATACATAAACGCAGGAAGTTTCTGGACCTTTCTGGACGTTTACCTTGCTTCTTTTGGGCTGGATTCTTGTGTATAACGGAATCGCAGATCCACCAAGATTACAAGGCGGAGGCTCTGCGAATCACAGAAGTGGAGAACTGCGATACTTAGGCGCAACGACGAAAGTTGTTTTAACTTTGGAGACGGTCGTTGATATTCGCTTCGTCTTGGGGTGGATTCTGGTATACAAACCTGAGTAAGTAGACAAGTTGTGTGCGAATCGGATGCTCCTACTTTGGACCAGTTGGTTAACTTGCAGGTGAATCGATTTCAGTCCATGAAATCCATGTTACAAAATTTTAAGATGGTTTTGCAATCAAGGAAAACGAGGATTTACCCGAAGAAGCGGCACTTTGTGGCCTATGCCACAAAGGGTTTCCATTCGGAGTTCGAGGAGCGGTACATGGATGCTTATTGCGCTTTCGCGGAGGATTTGGACAAACTTGGCAACTATTCAGTGGCTTAGGGGCTGATGATCAAGAGGTACAACAATCCTCGCCTCGTTTTCGCCCACCACATGAACGCCATCCGCGCGGTGCTTAGGCTGCAGAAGGACAACACAGAGTTAATACAGTCGATGTTAAGCACGATCAATGTTTGTCTGACTGCATTCCGTCGCGTTCAAGCCTTGGACGGGCAATCGCAGCACTGGTTGGTACACTACGTAGCATCGAGGTTACCGAAGGAGACCCACTAGGCTTGGGAGCACCATCAGGGAAGTGGTGCCACAGTTCCATGCTACAGAGAGTTGGAATCATTTTTAAACGATCGGCTGGTTATAATGGATGCGATTGAGAACCGAAGCTCATCGTTCGGCTCCGCTGCTGGCCCAAGATCTACAGACCCTACCAAACGAGTGCGAGTTCACAGCGCACAGGAACACTCAACGTTTTTTGCCCTAGACTGCTTCCAGAGAAAGGACATAGTAAGCAGGGCTAAATTATGTATGCATTTTCTTAGTAAGGCGCATGCCCTTTCGCACTGCACTAGTAATAAAGGCTGTCATGTTTGTGGGCAGCGTCATCACACATTGTTGCATTTCCCAGTTTTGGCTCATAGCCAGTCGCCGAGCTGTGTGCCGCCGCATCCGGTCCAGCCTGTGGCGCCGACTCCTAGTGCACCTGCAGACAGGGATAACGTATCTCAACAGCGCAGGCAGCCAACGACAGACCAAAACCCCGGCACATATTACGGATGCTATTCAGCAATGTCATCGGATCTGTCTTTAAGAAATGTCTTTCTCGCCACTGCTCGTATCACCGTGCGGAACCCGGTCAACGGACTCTATACTCTCATAAACGCTCTGGTCACTCTCTTGCCCCAAACTTTTTCTCTCAAACTCCTTTTCTCCTTCCCTATAATATTTTTCTGGCACAATGGTTTACATATTATTAATTAATTGCCAAAATGTCCAATATTATCTGTTGCGTTAAAAAATGCAAAAAATTTGTGTCGGTTGACCAAGTAAGCGTCCACTAATGGCTATGTGATAACTTTGCGCAATCCAAGTGTGCATGGTTTAAGTCAGCCACCATTCCGGATGCTTTGGGTCGTTCCGACTCTGGCTTACACTACTGTTGTGACAGATGTCGTGAAGCCCGGAAGGAAATTAGCTCGTTTATGTGGCAGACTAAATATGGGTTCAGTCAGGTATTGGTTGCTTTTTGCAAAGCTAACGACCTGTTTTCTGCGCTGGACACTCAGTTTAACAATTTACAACTGTTGAATGAGTCTCCTAAGCGCAAAAAAACGACCCATCCCTCCGTCTGATGTTCAACAGTCTCCTTCATTGTTATCGCTGCCGTCTAGCACTCCAATCGTGACGACACCGGTAACAGCACATATTTCGGATCCCCAAAATGTTGCTAAGGTGCATAGGCATTTGTCCGACGAGCAGTCCGAGGTAGTCGCATTGGACCCTCCCATGCCAAATGTTCTACAAGCCCAAAAGAATTTACCCTTGACTCGCCAGAGGAACTTAGGGTCCGGCAACCACTCGTAGCATGGGTAAACCACCCGCCCGCCAAAGCCCTTGATTGGTATTCCTCTAGATCAACACATTTTTGTTTCCTGACTTTCCCTGATACGTCCGAATCTTAGCTTACATTCAAGCAAAACTTAATGTCGATATTAGGGTGGAAAATATCACTAAGTATAAATATTCCTACGCCAGGAACGTGGTATCTTTCAAGATCCGATGGTTTTTGACGATATCTGTTCGACCAATTTTTGGCCACAACATATTTTCGTTCAAGAACAACATAAGCATTCTAATTTGTTCTCGGTAAGCTTCTTGTTTGCATCCCAGTTCATTGTTTTTACCGAAACCTGGCTAACTCCAGAAATTCTTAATTCTGAAGTTTTCCTCAGTAGGTACACAATATATAGGCTTGACCGATCCCTTGAATTTGGTGGTAGAGTCCTGATTTCAGTGGACTCTAATCTCGTTTCCGAGGTGATAAATCTTCAAACTGGAGACTTAGAATTTATCACAGTTAATATTTCATTCTCTAGGTTAAATTTGTATATCACTTGTTCTTATATTCCGCCTTAGTCCGATTCCTTGACATATGAGCGGCACCTAGCAGCCATTCAGTCGGTCTTCTCAATGGAATCGGACTTGGATCAGCTGGTGGTGTTGGGTGATTTCAACTTACCCCAGGTTTCATGTATCGTATCCATGAACGATAAGACTTTAGCTTTAATACCTACGTCGCATTACGACTTTACTGCTGGCATGTTAGACATATCACTGGCTCAAATTAATCATATAGGGAATACTTTAGGTCGTTTGCTCGATCTGTGCTTCCTCTCTGTTACGGACGCCGTATCCATATCCAGAGCTCCACCTCTTACACACCCTGAAGATCCTTATCATCCAACATTAGATCTTTCGATCGATATGGGACTACGTACTAAGCCTAAAACCAATTACGCTGATAAGAAAATTCGATATTTTCGTAAAGACGACTTTAAAAAAATTAACAACTTTATTTCAGAATTTGACTGGTCTGATTTTTACGCATGTACCGATATGACGACTGCGTTAGATATATGTCATATAACGTTAAACCTAATTTTTGATCACTTTGTTCCGTTGCGGTATCCGGCTATGGCGGATAAACCCCCTTGGTATACAAGGCACCTTTTTAAACTAAAAAATATCAAGTTAAGATTCTTTAAAAAATACTTAATCCGAAGTTTCTATCACTTATAGTTACCGAGATAAAAGGTTTTCTTGAAAACCCGAAAACCGTCTTTTGAGCTTGGGCATGGGTGGGTGTGGCCAGATAATAGTATAACTTAAAGATGCGCTGTTATCCAAAGTTTATACATACTGAATTTCAACTTTCTAGCTCTAATAGTTCCCGAGATTTTAGCGATTTTAGTTTTTCGCGATTTGTGGGCGTTAGAGTGGGCGTGGGAGGATGCTGAAATAACCTTTCGATGTCCCGGGACCTCAAGAATCTTCATGCTTAATTTGTATCTGCTATAGTTCCTGAGATCTCAGCGTTCATTCGGACGGAAGGACGGACGGACAGACGGTCATGGCTCAATCGACTTTGCTATTGATCCTGATCAAGAATATATATACTTTATAGAGTCGGAAACGCTTCATTCTATCTGTGACATACTTTTCAACGAATCTAGTATACCCTTTTACTTTACGAGTAACGGGTATAACTAAAGGTAGCCTAAAAATTGTAATAATAAATAAACATCAGCATAAAGTGTGGGTGAATAAAATAAATAGAAAAAATATTTTAACGCGACGGGTAAAAAAGTGAAAAGAACAAGGCAAGGAGCCTGTGAATAAAATAATAAAGTAAATCGATCAAAAAAGAGTTCGAAAAGTTAAAAAAAAAAGTCAGACTGGACAAACAATTGGTAAAAATTGATTAATTGATGTTGAAGTGAACCAAAAAAGAGTTCAACAAAAAGTGAAAAATAAATATATATATATATAAATAAATATATGTATATAAAAGATGAGAGATGATCTAAATCCGACACCTATACCAGCGGAAGGACGCAGAAGGAAGGAAGGCCGCACGGCAGCAACTACAAATAAGTCTGCAACAACAACTACGGTGGCAGCGACAACAGCAGCAGCATCGTCATCGCGGAAATCCAGATAAGCTTACAAAAAATACCTACCTATGCATATATATATATTATACAAAAATACTTATATATAAAAAATCAAAAATGATGTCAGACAAAACTTTAGAGTTGCTAAAGGCGCAGTCCGGAATCATTTTGGAAATTAGGCAGGCAGAAGCTAAAGTAGGGTTAACCAAACAAGACATAGTAAGGTTAGAAGAGCGACAGAAACTCTTCATAACAAATCATACGTTACTACTGAAGATCGGCGTTGTCGATCATGAATACTTTAACTCGAACCAGTACGACATGATAATGATGGACCTGGCTCAAATCAAATTAAGATTTTATAAAGAGTCTTCAAAGGATAAGCCAGAGGGACAGATTGTACCCACATCCCCAGTTTCCAAGTCGAAAAACGCGGAAACAAATATTGAGTTGCCAGGGACTTCGAACGCTTCCGGAATAGCGCAGACATTCCGAATTCAGGTAGGCAAGTTAAGAGAATATTTGGATGAGACGACGACTCTCATAGACAGCAGTCAGGATTTGCTGAAAATAAGAAAAAACAAAATAGAGTTTTTGTTCAGCAAAATTGTTGTACAGAATTTAATAGAACAGGTTAATACTTGTTTCGAAAGTTCGGTATGTGAGGAGGAGATTAGCAATATCGAGTTTGACACGCAAAACATTTTAGCTGCGATAAACAATAGACTCAGCAGAGTTAATACGCAGGCTGATGTGTCGATAGTGATTAAGGCGGAGGAATTACCAACCATGCCTAAAATTCAGATTTCCACATTTTTTTGGAGCTCATCCACACAAGAGAGAATTTAAGTCCCTCTCTAAAATTTAACTATCTCTTGTCGGCATTAAAAGGAGAAGCCAGGAATGTGGTTACTCACTTATTGCTAGGCGCCGGAGAAAATTACGAAGCCACTTGGGAGTTTTTGTATGAGAATAAAAGAAAAAAATTCTCAGAGCACATGAATAGGCTTATGGATATGCCAAATTTAAATTTCGATTCAGTTAAACAGATTAAAATATTTATTGACACTATTAATGAGTCAATATACATTATAAAATTAAAGGCACACTTATCCAAAGAAGTCGATGCCAGTTTTGCACTTATAATTCTGCAAAAAATTTAATAAAAAGAATATTTAAATTTGTATGAAAGTCATGTCAAAAAGACAAAAGATATTCAGGCACTATCTCGGATGTGATGGAATTTTAGAACAAAGACTGAATTCTATATCCTAATTTTCACAGGGGGATAAACCTTGTAAAGAAAGTTGTCATTACAATGCCCAATAATTTTGAAGCGAAAATGTGTGTGTTGTTAAGTTGTGGGGCATTATTTAGTCCAGTGCTTATAAATTTAAAAGAAGGAACGAAAGAAAGAACTCTAAAAATGGGCTAGGTCAGGAAGGAAAATATTATTTGCCGCATCAATCAGTAATTAGGGACGAGAGTGCTTAACACGAGTTAAAGTGGTTTTTGAGGTGCGTCCTGCAAAACCACACTAACAATAAAAGCCTCAACCCTGACATTATGTCGACGCCTCTCGAGTCCGCAAATGTACGATATGATTTCTTAAAATGGCTTAATCCGCAGTACGTAGTTTCAAAAGACATTGAAAAATGTAAATAATAAATTAATATTTCGGACAAGATCAGCATAGGCATCAAATAGCTCCGTGGTGGCTTAGCAAACTAAGGTAAAGTAGCTGGAGATAGGGAAACGATGCCTGGTGATCGTTGATTAAAGAGGTAGAGCAACCAAACGATTTTCTATTTGGATGATTTAATGACTGGTTGTAGACGAAAGCATTGAAAAGTCCAAGATAGTGGAACGCGTTGATTTCAATGGAGTTGAGAAAAGTAGGTATGAATAAAAAGAAAATGGATCTCTTAAACTGAAAAAGAAATTTCGATACAGCTGAAATACGAACGACAAAACTTTTGACAGCAACATCAAATATTCAATCGGAAAGCTAACAGATTCTTGTCAACACCATACATAGGAGACGTTAGTGAAGTTCCTAAAATTATGTGGATCCGCTAAAACTAACTATTAAGTGCCAAACACCGCAATTAAAATTAAAGAACAAGAAAAAAAAAAGATCTGTAAGAAAACCATCCACAATTGATGGATTTGCATTTCAATCATATTTATCGGACACGCCAATTTTTATATTTTCATTGAGAGATAGTTATGGCTAAAGTTTGATATTATATTTTATATATATATAAATATTTATTAAGTAAATTATATATATATATAAATATATAAAAAATTTAAAAAAATGTGCAGTCCACTTAATCATTGTTTGCACAAATATCGAAAATAAAATTTATTGTTAAATAAATGTCAATCTTGTCCGGCCTTTGGCAGAATGTTCAGAAAGAACACACGAACACGTTTATACATAGATAAGATGCATATGTTACGTACTAAATCTTTGCAGCAATGTACTGCACTTATCTATCCATAAGTACAACTCTTCGCCACTTGGGCTCTTACAAATATAAGCAACTGAAATATGACCCTCCTTGAGCGGTCTGGGTTTGTTTAAGATACCATATGTGCTATCGGGGTGACTGTGTGATATCGATCGGGAACTGTCCGATGCGTGGGTCTAGAACTAAGATCAAAAATGTTCATTCTCATGTTAGCTATTTGAGCTACCGAATAAAAATCAGTTTGAAATATCAACTCAACAACGTCAGACGCTCGTTTCACTTACAGCCTATCTCGACACTGGCCAAACCCCTTTTAAAATTATTTAACCTTTCCCTGGTCCGTCCACGTTTCCCGCTAACTGGAAAGAGTCCCTTATTATTCCCCTTCACAAGGAGGGGAAAAAATCGGATGCTGGAAGTTACAGAGTTATATCTAATCTGTCTATATCTATATCTATCTATCAGCAATTCCGAAACTTTTCGAAAAAATTCTTACGCTTCACTTGCAGCACCAGTGTAGATCTGTCATATCGTCATGGCAGCATGGCATGACAACGGTCTACCACTTCCAATCTTCTGGAACTAACATCCTTCGTGATCCCTGGATTCCAGAATAAACTTCAGACGGATGTCATTTACACTACTTTTTACTTTGTTCATTAATGACCCTCCCTTGGTTGTTAATGACTCCCTAGTACTTATGTATGTCAAACTCTGTCTGCAATATACCGATGCCTCCTACCAGGTGAAACTGCAATCTGACCTTAATAATTTTTAAAACTGGTCCTCTACAAACTTATTAAATCTTAATGGCTCTAAGTGCAAAGCAATGACCTTCTGTCGCCTAAGACCTAAAGTTGCCACATATACTCCGCATGGTGTAGCTCTGGAAAGAATTAATGCAGTTGAAGATCTTGGCATCGTACTCGATGCAAAACTTAAGTTTTCCGACCATATTTCCTCTATGATTAATAAATCTAGAGGAGTGCTTGGTTTCATTAAAGGTGGTCGAAGGAATTTAACGACCCCTATGTTACCAAAACATTTTTTTTTTATTTCTGTAGTTCGTCCGATTCTGGAATATGGATCATGTATCTGGGACCCCCAGTATGGGGTTCACCAGTGCCTTATTGAATCCATCCAAAAGAATTTTTTAATATTTGTTCTAATCAGTCTTACAACTTCCCCCCTATAAAAGTAGACTCTTACTAATCAATTTGCCATCCCTCGCTAATCGGAGGACGATGCTTGGTGTCGTCTTTATCCATAATCTTCTTATGGATACCCAGGATACCCAGGCCCTTCTAGGCCGCTTGAATATCCATTTACCCCTTAGGATTACTAGAAAATATATTCCTCCATCCTTACTTTGCCCAACATGAACCCTTGCGAACTGCAATGATCTTTATAAGATTACTTCTAACTAGAGTTAGGCGCGTGTCGTGTTAATTCTCGTGTCACTTCGTGAACACGACTCAACACGCGTGTTCGTGTTGCACGCAATCAAATTTCGCGTGCTCGTGCGAACTCGTGTTGCGCACTCCTACATGACAACGCGAAACAACTCGACAACACGAAGCAAATTGGCAACATCGGTTGACTGGACTATTTTTCGTATATTTCCTCAGCAAGAATTGTTTCTTTGAACTGGATGCTAGAATGAAAAAAATGGAGAGACGCATTCAAATTCAAGAAGCGATTGCCAAAGGGGACGAAAAATACAGATTGATTAACAATGCGAAAGCCAAAAGTCTTATTTGGCAGACGTTTAATTTAATTGAATGCTGGGGTCAGATCCTAAACTTTGTGTGCTGTAAAAAGTGCACAGTTGTATTTGCATACACGGCGAAGACCGGAACCGGCGTATTAAATCGCCACAAATGTGCCGTTTAAGCGGACACACGCCAACCCACATTGCCGTCCTTTTTTTATAAAAAAAGTTCCGAAAAATGTCACAGATAACCTGGCCATCAAGTTGGCTTTCGTGGCTAAGGACTTACAACCCTCAGCCAAAGGCGTGTTAAAATATATGCACTCATGTATGTACACATATACATTTACACACATTCATGTACATATGAAGCAAGCATTTTATGAAATTTCTGATCGAATATGAGTCATTTTCGACTCTCCTAGAACAGCAAAATGATCATAAGTGCGCTCGTTTTCTGATCGAAAAAGTCTCTCTGTCCGGGAGAAAATGGAACCCTAGCCGCGACTCTTCCTAAAGCGTCGTATTCGACACCTCAGGAAGAGTCGTTTTCGACTCGTTTTCCTCGAAAGAAGCGAGTCTTTTTCGAGTCCTATTTTAATCGAAATTCGCTCGCTTTTGACTCACTTTCCTCCCAAGAAGCGAGTCTTTTTCGAGTCATATAAGAATCGAAAATAGGTGATATATTCAACAATATTTTGTTAATATTAATTAATTTAATTAATTATTATTTTTTGTAATATTTTCAAATAGCAACTAAACTAATTCACGCACTTTCTTTTTTAAAGTTACAAATTAATTTAAATTTTTGGAAAGACCATGTTCATGTCCTTATCCGTGCATTGGAATTTTATGTGGAAATGTCTAGGGAGGAGAAAAATATTAACTTTTTTTCACCAATAATATTATATAAATATTTTCTTACTTTTAATTATTGTTATAAGAAGCACTCTTCAGCGCTGGGCTTTGTGCTGGTGCTTTTCTAACTATAATTTGTAGCCAATTTTCTAATATTTTTGGCCGACATATTCTTTTCACTTTACCTAATCTCACTGAGCTCACAAAGTTACTAAAACTGAGTTTAAAAATGCAGAACATTGCAGTAACCACTTCAAATTTGGTGAAAAGTACCGTTTGAAAAAGTTAAACGAGATAAAGCAGAGAACAGAAAACCAAGAGAGAGAGAACGCTGTTAAGCTATTTCATTTTAATAATCTGGATGATTAATTTTCGATTGCTTTACAATTTTTGTTTTTGCTATTTTATATATCGTATTTGAAAGATCATTAACGACTCATTTTTCGAGACATTTCGAGTCATTTCTAGTCGCATAAAACGAATTTATTTTAATCATTTCAACGACTCAAAGAAGACTCGTCAAGCTGATAAATTCAAAAAGATCTTCCAATTGCTTGCTGGGTATTCATATCTATACATAGATATACTTATACCCATCCTTATATTTACTATATACATAAGTCTTTATATCTTTTTTATCTTTACTATATACATAAACACATTTATCCCCTACATTTTAAGGAAGCTATTATTTAACAAATAGACATAGGAACATCCATTTTTCTACACAAAAAAATTACTTATTAAAGCACATAATATAGTTCAGAAGTTAGTATACTAAATTTACTACATCTTTAATTACGCAAATACGTATTATTTTACCCTAATGTCAAAGAAAACTATTATACAAAAAACCAGATCCATTGCACCAGGTCTGAAGTACC